>NW_010296515.1:27500-72801 GCF_000700745.2 Antrostomus carolinensis | reverse complement strand
CTGCTCGCGGGGAGGTGGCGAGGCGTGCCCGACACACCCGCCCGTGCCCCTGCTGGGCACCGGGCTCCGTCCGTCCTCACCGGCGCCCCGGAGACCTCAACTGAGGTGGGAGGCACCAGCCCCTGCTCCCCCCGGCCACGGCACCGAGCACGCACCGGCGGGGGCCGTTACCCTGCCACGAGTGCCATCAGGTTATTCATACACGGTTATTTATCACGCACCGTAAAAATGATCCTTTAAAGCTACTTGAAAGGAAGGGAGGAGACAAACAGACATCCTTCCTTCGCTGTTCATACCTTACAGATAAAATGCAAAGTCAATAGACACACGCTGTAGTATATAACCTCATCCTGGACGGCGGGGGCCGTTACCCTGCCACGAGTGCCATCAGGTTATTCATACACGGTTATTTATCACGCACCGTAAAAATGATCCTTTAAAGCTACTTGAAAGGAAGGGAGGAGACAAACAGACATCCTTCCTTCGCTGTTCATACCTTACAGATAAAATGCAAAGTCAATAGACACACGCTGTAGTATATAACCTCATCCTGGACTTGATTTATTGCAGATGGGAATCAACTAGAAACTGAATCGCTCTGAAATTTTTACTACTGACATTAAAATTCCAGGTTTGTGTACATACGTCTTGTGGAGATGCTAAATACGATTTTAGCTAATTTGGCATGCGCCCTGATTTGCTGGCACTGAGACATCCATGTTGAAGGTAGATAACAGATCTCCTTTAAAATCTTAAATTACTTATGAATTTAAAGACACGTTAATTTATCATCTTAAAGTCATAGGAAGATATTTTCAAAACTAAAGAGGGTCCAGTAGTCTCAAAACCACAACCAGCTCATCTGGCTTCTTACACAGGAGTTGAGTGGCCTCATTTTAGGTAACTTTTTTTTTTTTTTTTACGAAGTGTAGTTTTAGAATAATATCACATTGAAGTATTTTACACATATTTTTAACTGTTTCATATTATTTTTTTTTTCCAATTCTAAATTAAACCAAAAAGGAGAGTGGACAAATTTAACATCTCTTTAACTTCCCTGATCAAATTAGATTAAGGCATTAATTCTCCTTCTTACTTTTCAGTGGAAACTATCTAAGTAGCAACTTGCCAAAAATGCATCAAGGTGTTTAGCAATTATGTACTGGGTATGTTTGAAGAGATCAAGGTGCACTCACATGTCCCATGCTATGGATATCTCTGATTAACTTGTCATCTACTCTGAAGAAGATGTAGCCCAACTCTCCTATACTATGTAACAGGCCAGCTGTTAGCTGTCTGTCAAGCACCTAAAGTGGACAAGTAGTCCAGGAGCAAAAATGTCACTCCTTTGATCTGGCAAGGAGCAGCTGCTGATTTATAGAGTAGGACTTTGTTCTTCCGTTCTATTTTACTTTCTTTCCTAAGGCAGAACCACAAAATCCAGCAGAAAAAAAAAAGTGCCGTTCTCTGCAACATCAACAAGCTCTGACAACTGCAACAGGGTTTTTCTTGGCCCTAACAAAGCTCTCAGGCATCTCCTTTGACGCTCACCTTTTTTTTTTCCTTCTTCTTTTTGCAATGCGGTAGTTATTGTTTAATTCAGCTTCTGTAAATGGAATGGACTGTGGCCAGCAAGCCTGGGGCATAAACACACCTGTATGAAAGAAGCCCTATTGTAGCAACCATCTACAACCAACCTGCACATGCACTACCAGTTCGTGAGTTCAGAAGGAATGTTCCATTTTTCCTGACAGTAAATTTTGCCTTAAGATAACAAATTTTTTGTACCCACTGGCCTGTCTTGACCATGAAGCTTGTACACTTTTTCATTGTTACTAAAATATGAAGGGAAAAAAAAATTATTTTTCTACCTGTCAACCAGTGGACCTCAGGAAATTGAATCCGAAGAGCCCGCTTTAAAAAAACCACAGCCAAAATATATTTATAGAAATACCCTGCTGAAAATCTGAGAGCTACTGATCCTAAAGATTCCTGTTCTGTTTCAGAGACAGAGATACAGTCACAGCCACCTCCAGCTTATACTGTTACAGATTCTCCCCCAAAAAAAGCATTTTGCAAAATGAGTACTCAGCAAGAAATAGTATTTGATGCAACTCACCAGACTGCAGCACTGCCAGCCCAGCGTCAGTGCTCCATTCAGTTCTGCCAGACTCAGACTCTGCTGAGCAGATTCTGGGAGGTGGTCAGTCACTACATGGGCAGTTAAAACTCCTGCCTCACACATTGGAATAGTGAGGGAGTTTTCCTTTATTTTCTTTCTGATCTGTTTTCAAGTTTATTAGCTAAAACAAGAAATCTACAGGCCACAAGAAAAGGCTGCAGTATAAAGCTGCTGAGCGGGAGAGGAGTGTCCTGTGTGTTTACGGATGGGGAAGGGAACCACACAGCAAGCTGTGTATTTGACCCTGGTATGTGTCTACACACATGCTGTGTTCACACTTCTTTATACTCTAACTTTAAAAACAGACAAAAAGGATTACAAAAACAAAGATGGGAAGAGGTGAGGGTGGTGGGGGCGACATCATGACTACAAGATCTTTTGCATATATGTGAGCTTGTGGAAATAAATAAGAACTATTACAGCCAGAGCCCTAAGGGAGGCAGGAAAATGATGATGTACAGGATAGTATAAAATGATATATTAAAAACTGTGCTGTCAGTGGAACAATAGAATATTAAGTAAAAGTCCATAATAATTGGCAGATATTAAGCTGTAGACATCTTTGGTTGGTGGGTACTAAGTATACGTGAGAAGAAAAAGAACTAGTTCGGCAATTAGAAATAATGGGCATAAATAATACACTGTGTATAAATACATCCCCTCCCCCCTCCCATGTTATAGCTCTTATCCAGATACGTCTAGTCACCTCTCAGTAAGTCATACCTACATGCTGGTATCCCTTGTGTTTTGCTCTTTGCACTATCTGGTTACTGGAGATTCTACTTATGTTAATCTTCTTTCTCTCTGTAGATGCAGAATCATGTTCATTTTTTCCCTTTGATTATTCCAAGACCGGTGGCAAGACTTTATCAAGCCAGAGGGTCTACTGGCTTAGTAGCTAAAGATGTATCAACACCACAGACACCATGAGACTGCAGCCTGCCATGTTATGGAATACATGCTCCACAGTGACTGAAGGTATTAGCAGCACAAGTGTGCAACAGCTGTATTATTTAAGTCTGCTAAAATGAAGACATAATTACACAGATCTTCCCACTGTCATACTGGTGAAGCTTTTACTCCATCTCATACCATTTTGTGTTCTCGGTATCCCACAGGAATCAGGGGAAAATACTCCAAAAACATTTTTGAGAGTTTGTTAGTACATGAATGCATCCTTGTGTCTTAGTTACAGTAAGCCAAACTGGAAACATGGAATGTAAAAATTAAAAACCTCCACAGAGCTGTTTCCTCAGCCTATCACTCCATATCCCAGGCTCCCATACTTTCTGACCAGTGCTTCATCTCCCCCAGGGCTCAGCTCTTGCTCCCCAGCCTACCTTGCTGGCTCACCAGAGATAATTGCAAAGTACAGCTGGCAAGTCAGCGATAAAGCTTGCTGGTGCTTTGCAGGGGTCCTAGATGGCCAGATATGCTATGATTGAGGACATATATGTGAGTGTTACACCATTTCTTTTTTCTTTGCTGTTTTCAGTCTTCTGAACAAGCTAAGGACTGAAACCGGGAAGGTTTGTGCTTTTTGAACCGCTTGAAAGATTGGGTTCCCTTGATTTCAGTACTCAGCAGGCTTATGGGCAGAGCAGAGCACTGGAGGAGCCTGTGCTCAAGTGCACCATGTTTCAGTTGTTGTTGGCTTCCCCAGCTAAAGAGGGGGCTATTAATGTATTTTTCTTTCTTCTGTTAAAGGAAGGGAAGCTGGAGAAGTCTGTCTTAATGTAGTCACTGCCACTTACGTATCTCAAGTGAAAATTAAATCATACCACAAAAAGAAACTTGAAACTGAGCACATATTTCTGAAAAGAAAACTGTCCAGTTCTGTAACATGTTCCACTATCCCATATTTTGCATACAATTGAGATATCTGTTATGAAATGAAACCCAATCTATATAACCTATCTAATATTTATCTTTCTTTATGAGAGCAGTTTGGAAACTCTGTGTGTGATCTTACATAATTTTAATAACTGGTTGCTGATGGATTTCAGTATTAACTCTGACTGTTCTGACTGGTAGGGTGTTGAGGCTTAATTTTCAGAATTTCACTAATTGTTCCTGCGCTGCGTAGGGGTGAAGGCATCTAAGAATATGTGTATAAACCTGCATTTGAGCCTACAAAACTGGTAATTACAGGGCTGTATCCAACAATGCTGATCATTTCAGCCTGGTTTAGTAAAGAAGTCAGGTGTATAAGGAACATTTAGAAAATGACCAAGCCCTATTATCAAAATAAATTGGCCCTGTAAAGCCAGTCCTAATGTTCAGTGAAATTCCAAGTTAGAAGACAATATTAGTGAAGGGATGTTGATACTAATGCCTAAATTGTAGATGAACTGCTCCCAGGGAAATTCCTGTCTTTGGTTAGATGTTCCAGGAATCACCAGAAGGTGGACTTAGATACCTAAATACATTTTTTTGTTAAAAAAAAAAACCAACAAAAAACAACTCTCACTTAACACTGAAAGTGCCTAAATTCTTTAGACATGTAGATTTCTACTTTTTAACACCCCATCCCATCATCATTTTTGTGGCTGTGCATATGTGTATCCTAATAGTGAGTTACTTTCTGCTGTAACTACACTCTGTCTCTGAGTTAGAGGAAGACACTTATGTCCAATCAGGATTCCTGTGGATCTTTTTAGTGAGACAGACATCTTAGGACAGGTCTGTTCTTTCTTATAGAAACACAGATAAAGATGTCTTTCATTTATAGCTGACACCATAATTATTTGACTACTTATCTGGCAAGAAGGAGATCAAGTTTTACCTCCCTATCCTGCTTGATTTGGAACAAAGACTTGAGCATAGGTCCGTCACATCCTTAAAGAATATCTGAATCACCCTGGTATTCAGTACAGCGAACAAAGCCCTTTCAGTTCTAATTCTGAAGATGTTCCACCTGAAGTAAGTAATTATAGAATCATAATTAACCAGCACTTAACTCTTACACATCTGAAGTTGGGGCCCTAACCAAGAGGCTGTACAGTCAAGCCCTTGTTCTTACTTAATTTTGTTCTACTGACTAGTCGTTACATACACAACAGAACTGGCAGTCAGAGGAACAAGAAAGGGATGATAGTGAGGAAGAGTAAAGATGGAGCATTATGTTCAACAGCCCACTGACTGGGAAACTCAACTCACTTGGAACAGTTAAGACATTGATTTAAATCAAGACAAAGAGAAGACCTGCAAACATATATCCTATTTAACAAGTGAATTTTCTAGCCAATGAGCCATTGAGTACAGCACTCCTTCTACCCCATTTGCCTCTTTTGTGTAAAGCTTGGTATGGCTGATGTATGACAAGAACTTTGGCTGGATTTGGCCCCTGGGAGACACACTGAAGCAAGGCTGATTTTGTGTTGAACATTGTGTGCCACTCTGGAACATGTTACTGTCTATTTATCACCATATATGTATTTGTGTTCCTAGTCCTCTGTCTTGGAGGTCCTTTCTATACAAAATAACCATGGGCAGGGCAATATCTCACTTTTCAGTACTGCTAGGGTTACAGTTCCAAGGTTCTCAATTATATCCCATTCTAAGCAGTTTTGTGCATGTTCACCAATGACAAGAAGTATATGTGAACCAGAAGATTTTAGGCACCTCGTGACTGGGCAGCAGCTAGGTGACCATACTGGAAATTTCAGTGACAGCTAAAGATAAAGATTAGCTTAAACTAAAGATTGCATGGTTTGTGCTTGACACTTATGTGCAACTCAAATGAGACATATCTAACAGATACATATATATTCATGAGGAAATATTTTGTAAAATATGCTGCACAGATCTTTTATTGTGGCTTAATTGGTTTATAAGCCAATACTATAATAATGCTATCATAAGAAGTTCAAGCCAAGTTATAGAATATCTTCAACCAACCTTTGAAAGAAACACAAAAATTTAAGGTCAATAGAAACATTATGCAAAACAAAAAAAGCCTATGAAAAGAGAAAAAAATGCCTCAAATTCACAGGCAATGTCTTCAAGCAAAGTAGTTGAGCTTGTGTGCATAAGAATTTGAAAATAAATTTGATAAGAAATTAACAATAAAAAGAATATAACCAATGTTTTCATTCTAATTTAATGTCCAAACTGAAGAAAACACAGGAATATAAATCAGTAGTTAGAAGAGGGAAAGCCATTCTTTGTTTTTCACTTAGAATTATGAGAATTATCAGTGATGTGTACATTCCTAGGAACTATACATATTTTTAATTTGATAGTGAAAATCTGAAAATCCTGTAATATTTAACTGCTTTAGAAATCAAATATGCCTTCATACATGTAAATTTGTAAACTTGCATCCATGTAAAACATAATAATAAAAGCAACAAATGCAGACACCCATTCAGATGAACTAGTAGAGAGTTAGTTTCCATTTCCTTTTCTTGATTCTTCCTCAGTTGTTATATTCAATCTTTCCAATGTGACTATATTATCATCCACAAATTTTTTAGCATCATCGTAATCATAAAAGTTATACTTTATATCTTTATAAATCACATGAGGCTTAGGAGACCCTAGTAATGTCACATCTGCTTTAATCCTAGTAAATTCTAGCCTAAGACAGCATAGCCTGTGGTAACTCACCCGAGTTCTCTGAGACAATTCAGGAAATGTATTAGCTCTGTGAGTCAGTGAAATAAATGCAAACAAATATAGTGGTCATTAGCCAAAGAAAAAATTATCACTCTAAACGGGTTTTGACAGAAGCCTGAGTTGAAAAATGCAACTGTATTTTATGTAAGTCCCTTAACCACCAGTCTGTTCTGCTGAGATGAGTGGTCCAATTAGCTGCCTAATTTTTGATACCCAATACATGTGTTCACAGTAAAAAACCCCATATATTTAGAGGACCAGTCTTCCTTTGGTCCAAGAAACTAGGGTCTACAAAACAAGAAATATGAAAACATCATAACTTCAAATTCCACATCCTAATTTGAAACAAGAATCTCACAGGCCCAAGTACCTCCCTGCTACAATAAATTTGATGCAAAGTTGTGCAGCTAAGATGGGTGCCTACACTTGATTTTCAGATATACTAAATACAGGTAATAAACTAGTAAGTGAAATTTTTTGTGGGCATGTTTTGTATTTGGACTGAAAAAAAAAAGTTTTATCCTTCTACCAAATTTATCCCAAGTGCTACCTAGATCATGCTCTGGTTTTCCAATATAGTATGGCTCTATAATAACTGCTTAAGCATGCCATACAGTATTAATCTTCCTCATGAACTCAATCCCGAACCAGTTTCCATGGAGAGAAATTAAGAGGTATGTACAGGCAAAGGAGAGAATATATGGCTAGCCAATGATACAGAAAGGCTCTTCAGATAGGAGCTAGGGTAGAGAGGAAGGATTTTTCAACTGAGATTGCAGAACTGAGGGGAGGGCTTTGACGCTCACCTAATAGAGAGGAGAATAAGAATAGAGAGGAGAATATGAAAAGAGAGTCATCTGTGTTGAAGTAGGTTTTGACATTGTTTTAAGAAAGACAATTTTGAAATTGATCCCGAAAAGGATGGTGGAAGGCTGCTGAAGTGCCTAAAGCAGGAGGTAATTTTGATGTGTGTGTGAGAGGGAAGCCCTGGCATTTGGCACATTAGGGAGGGGGATGAAGAACTGGGACTTAGAGTCCTGAGAGAAGGCAACTACAGTCGTCATGGTGAGGAGAGATGAAGGTAGAAGCAAAAGAGACATAATGTTGAAGTGGAAATAAGAAGAGAGGCAGACACTGGAGATACAAGAGAGGGAAAGCAACATTAAGAAATGCATGTGGATTTTGGGCAGTGGGAATAAATGTGCGAGTAGTCCTAGAGGAGTACAGAGGAGTAAGACTTGTATTTAAGAATGTCTGAGACAGAGTAATGTTGCCCTGGGTTTACTGGTTGCCCAGTTTTGTTCACCAGGTTATAAACTCATATATATAAAACGATACTATCTAAAACACGAACTTCTTTTAAACAATGCTCTGTTTATTTTAAGTTTGTTAGCCAAGCAATCTCTGCAGTAGCTGCAGCTGTGGCTTGTTCCATCTCATCAGTAATTTTAACTCTCTTATAGTAATTAGTGTGAAGCTTTTCACAGTATTTTAAAATTATAAATATACTTTCCTCCCAGTTCTTGAGTTCTGTTTTGTTTGAATGGACTATGCGTCCTTTAACATCTAAATAATTTGCCCTGAGAATCGTCACAACATAGCTACGCTTTGGAACTGGAGATGTGAATATGGTTCTGATAAAATTCTGCAATGTTTATTTTTTTAAAAAATAAAAGGTAGCTTTGAACAGTTTATGATTGTCTATAATCGGTATCTTCCTCCATAATATGGTCCAAAGATCCAGATCCTGAAACAGTATGCATCTGTGTGGTAGGGTGGCCACTACATCTCATGGGTTGTTTCTTGTGTGCGGAGCACTGAGTAGGCTTTTACTTATGACTGCTTTAAACAGTGCCTGCCTGCCCTGTGACTTTCCAAAAGAACCCAGGATGAGGTTAGCACGATAAAGAGCTTGATTTCTCTAAGCAACAGTCATTCAGACTGACAGCACCCATTCATTTACTGGAGACTAACGAAAAATATAAAAGAAAAAGAAAAAAATCAACTGTTGGGCTTACTGACTCCAGAAAGGGCGGTTACACTACCGTAACCACCAAGTGCACGCAACCTGAGCTTGATGTTGGCCTACTTAAAATTACTATTTGCTGTGAAGGGTTCACAAAGCAGTTTATAAAATGCTGGGGCAAAAGTAAGAGAAGCCCTATTAAAAGTTTTTTCTTTCCTTCAAATGAGAGTGAACAGAGTGGGACTCTTGGAGTTTGACCCACTTATTACCTTTGTACATTTGTCTTTATTAACATCTATTAACTGATTAGATTTCCCTTAGAAGTAATTGTGCATTGTTAGATAATTGTATTGTTGTGGCTTCTTACTGGGGAAAGGTATTACATCCAAACACTTAAGACAGATAAAACCAGATGGATATATCTCTCTGTCCATCCATCTGTCCACTCCAGAAGCCTTTGGCTATTTTTAGAGAATTTAAAGCAGTGGTGCAAGTCGTAAACAAAAGGGGCATTTTTAAGAAGGAAAATACACTTAATTAAATGGATGTCGAAATTATTTTGTTGTCAACATCCACAATATCCATGATACAGTGATGTTGTGTAATTGTTCCTATGGAATTCTAGTTCTCAAAACCATAATGAGTTGCTATTAGAAAAAGCAGGGACATATTATTAGTATCCCCACAGAGTTATCTTCTAAATTATTTATACTTGCAACACTTTCACGTAATGGCAGTTTTAAACTCAAGCAAACAAAGCAAACCACACAATAAAGAGAGGGGAAGACAGTTGTACAGAAGCCCTTTTCAGAATATATGTAGTGAGAAAGGTGAGTCAAACAAACTAATCAGATTTTGTTTCCTACTCAAATCCTCAGGAGGTTTGCAATAGACAGCATCAAAGCTTTTTGGGCTTGTGTCACCTTGCTAAAGGATTCAACGGCACTGTATCTGTTTTATCTCTCGCATCTAAAATGTAAAGGAATGCAACTTTATTTGTCTGGTGCAAGTTTGCTTATTGTCTTTGAAATTCCACAGCAGACCCTCCACAAAAAGCTCAGCTATCAGGAGGGCACAAACAACACCAGAGCCTTGTGTCACTCTCATGTTCATCCCCTAGGCTATGGTGCTAGGTTTGCACGGGAGTTGGTGGGGACAGCAGGGAGGATTGTTGTTTTTATACAAACTTAGCATTACGTGTTACTGATTCTGCTTTCTGCACTTGCTTTGCTAATATAGAATGTAATGATTAATGCTTTAGGAGTCAACAGTTTTCAGAAAAATTGAGGTGGGATGCCTTTTTTAAAAAAAAAACCCAAAAAACCAACAAAACCAACTTAAGCCAAACTCAAATCTACTCAGTGCAGAGTGGATTTGGGTGAAATTGAAGAGAAAATAGCTTAGACTGAAGGCTCTAATGGTCTCCTTCTGGTCTTAAACTGTTTGCATTTATGCACATATAAAGATCATCCTGTTCACTTTCCATTAACCAATCTATGAAGTTTTGTCTTAACCATCAAAACAAATTCCTGTTTTCCTGCTGAAATCACTGTCTGATCTTACTGACCAGCTAAATTTTGTTACTTTAAAAACAAATTTCTACCCAACAAAAAGGAAGAAAACACATACAGCGTGGGGTTTTTTCCCCCCTGTAAAAGGAATATGTAGCTAAATATTCTCATCTTTTTGTCAGTCACAATACAAATGGGTTTTAAAAGTATCCAGTTATTCTGAGTGCCTCTTTTTCTGGGCATTTAGATTAAGGTACCCAAAATAAACACATTATGAAAACGGTGGCTTTCTTTTTAAACAAAATGACCCTTACACATACTAAAACCCTTATGTGCCTTATGCTACTTCAGTTGCACACCAGCATCCTGATTGATTACGTGGAGTTACATTAGTTTAAAATTGGAGTAACTAAGTAGTGGATCAGATCCTATAGTTAGACATATGTTTTCCACTAGATAATGGCTACTTATATATTTATGAATTTTAAAATGCTTTTCAATTCAACTATCATTGTTACTATGTGCAGGAAGTAAAGAAGTAAATTGCAACCAAGCTTTCAGGGGTCTATTCCCTCATGAAGCACTTGTATTGCTAGTGTCAGGGGAGGGCAACTGTATAGTGCCCTCTACATAATGAATGACACTTGAATATTCTTAAAGTAATGTCTCTGTGTGTGTGATTTTAGGGATAGAGCTATTATCTGTTGAGTTTTACATTCCTAAATACTATGCCATCATTTTTTTAACTCAGCTTCACGGAAAGTTTCAAGGAGGTTTAAAATAATTGGTACTCAGATCTGTTCTGTCCTGATCACCATAGAAGCAGCGGGTACTCACAGGGCGATAAACAGCTTTCAGGCAAATGTGTAACTCCAGTGTCAATTGGAGTTATGTGCAGAGACTCAGAGCAGAAATAGTATATAGCTCCCCGTTCCTGAACATGACAGTCATAATAAACCTTAACCTCGACATTCCCTGCTTTCCTCAACCACAGCTAAAAATGCTACACTCATTTATACCATCTAATGAACCAGACATTAAAAGGAAACCACAGATCTATACCAATAGTTTATCAGGAAGAGAAGTGTGAAGTGAATACTTGCTCTTTGTAGTATCATGGTAGTTACAAAGACAAAAGACCTAATACATCATCATCATCACCCTTCAGCAAGAGTAGGGGATAATCTACCAATGGAGCTCCCACCAGCTACTAAAATAACAGCTTGTAAACTGGATGGTGCAAACAGACAATGCAAAATTCAAGGGAACAGAAACTCAGACTCACCATGGTGAACCTGGAAAGAAAATGATGGATGCTTCTTTTACCCTTCTTTGGTGGCAATACAAAGGAAAGACAGACTATGGATTGAAGTAGCGGTTTGGGTTCAAGTGAATTGTGTCCAATTTCTGAATCTGTCACATATTCTCTCTATTAACACATATAAACCAATTAATTGGAGGTGATGACTCTGATTATGAAAAGAAGTGAGAGGGTAGAAAACTTGCTCTTTCAAAAGCAAGTAAGTAAAGAAAGAGTAGGAGTGAGTGGAGTTTAGAATTGACGCCTTTTCCACCCACACCACCTTCAAGCCAGGGAAACAACCAGCACTGAAATTATAGCAACCTATAGCAGATAGTAGTCAGTAATGAATACATATCACCATTATGACCATGGGCAAAGTGGGAAGCTGCTTTTGCGATGCCTCAGAGACATACTCCATGCTATTCCTACAGTTTTACTAATAATCAAGCCCTTGGTCTACCTGATGCTCAGTTTCCTATCAGTTAATGATATCAATGATTATTTCTTCCCAATCTCACCTCTCTTTTTCCTTATGTTGTCATGATACATTTTCTATTGTTTTTGAGACAATTTGACAATGAAGGGCACAAAAATATCTGCACAGGATTTACCTTCCTCTGATTGAAATTCTGATGATGGCTGAGGGCCTGATTGCACCAGCTACAATTACTAGAGTCTGGTTATGCACAGGATTTACCTTCCTCTGATTGAAATTATGATGACTGAGGGCCTGATTGCACTAGCTACAATTACTAGAGTCTGGTTTACAATTTGTTCTGCAACTGTTATTCACATGTAACTTTTCAGAAGTCTTTCTAAGATTATTTTTTTTTTATGTGGGATAATTAGCCTGATATTTAAGAATTCTAATCTCATCTAAATGCTCAATCAAAACACATATTTTCCTGTGAGCTAAAAATGCCTGGATTTCAGTTTTGATTCTCAAAAGAATGTTATTGTTCCTGCAGGACGTGCAATGGAACATAAAAGAGCACTTTACCTCTCCATTTGAATTGGATGCACTTTTTTCTCGTTCTCTTTTTTCTTTATTTTTGAGTGTTTAATTGATTATTGTTGTCTAGGGGTTTTTTTCTTATCATCTTTATCTTCTTCTCCTTTAAGGGTGGATTTACTGCTTTTGGAAAATCTACCAAAAGAATATTGTCCTCATTCTGTGCTTTTGATTTCATCTATTTAATTTCTAAATAAAAAATAGACGTTTTCCATTTCAGGACCCATTCAGTTAGCAGTCTCTCTTAAGAGACTACCAAAGAGGATGCCAAATAATTCTGACTGGATGATGTGTATTCCAAGACCCACCAATTCACCTTTCACAAGCCACAAAACAGATGCCAGTAATTGACTTTTGGCAAGTACTGCTATGAACTGGACTAGAACTCGGAGCTGAAGTTGCAAATGTTTTGGTATATGAAATATTTCCTTATCCGTAAGATAAACACTATACCAGAGTGGTAGACAGAAAAAATTAATGTGTCCTCATGGCTTTATAGGTTAATGCCTCCCTCAGAAAAGGGTCAGGAAAGAGAAAGATTAAAGAAAAAAAATCCCAATAAACAATCTCTTACCTCTCAAAAAATAATCCAACCTAGCAATCAAAAAGAAGAGAAAAAATCAACTACTTGAAAGTGGGAGGGCACAACATACAGATAAAGTACACTGTGCACAGTGTTTCTACAGTGTGCACAGAACAGTGGGACACCTGAAGTGTTTGGTTGGTTTTTTTAAAGTACATTTGTGGGCAAACCCACATTTTGTGTTGAAGAAGTACAACTTAGACCAGAGCACAGTAAAATGTGGTATCTTCACTATCATGCTTGAATAGGAGCTATTAGAAGCCCTGGTTTAAAAGACAAGAATGCTGATGTGGACTTCAGAAACTGTGGCAGCAGGCAAACCAACTACTTTTATCTGCTTATGATGAGAAAATATGTAAGCTTCTGTGCATTTTGGTTCACCTCAGCTCTATTTAGTTTTAATCCAGGCCTGTTTTCATGGATTTCTTTTAAATACATTTCCTATTAAGCAAATAAACTTGAAATTCTTCTTATCAGGTGGCTCATATGAAAACAGAACCCATCAGCTGTCTGGTGAAGTGAACACCATGGAGAGGAATAGCAAAGTCAATCCACTTTGGCTTCCAGTGAAAGAAGCAGCCTGCCAGAGGCCAACAATAGAACAAGAGGTGGAAGTCAGCTGAAGTGTCAGGATCCAGATGTTTTCAGAAACCCCATTCTAGGCCTGTCACAGGAATTGTAAGTCTGATTTTCCCTGGTTTTGCACAAAGTAACTTCTCTCAACATCTACAAAGTTTGCCTTCATTTACTTTGGGACAAGCAGAAGAGTCATCAGACCAATATCTCCCAAAATTTTATATCATATTTTACAGGATGTAAATTGCAGGCCCAGTCATGGGGAAGGGGCCCTGAAGGAAAGATATAAGCAGTAAACATCAATGCATCTCTTTCCTTTTTCCTTTAAAGAAAACTATTTTATATATTCAAATATTATAAGTAAGCAAGCTGTTTAAAACAATCATTATTTCTTTGTCATGCCATTTTCCTTAACCTGAAGATTCACTGCAGAAGTGAAGCATGTGTGGATCTTCTAGGACCTGCTGTATTATGACTAGTAAGTCTACAAATGATGTATCCTGGAGTAGTTCTCAGAAAAAGGAAAACCAGAGATTTCCGAGTAAAGTTGTAGGAAATATTTGCAAGGAACATAATCACATAAAACTAATATAATACTGGGTTTCATCAGAAAAATAAACCTCAGCCCAAGTTCATAGAATGATTCTGGACTTATCTTTAATTTTCCATTACCATCATGTCATATTTCAAAACTGAATGAAATGTTATAGCCAAACTGGTGCTCAAACCACAGCATTGCTTCTGGGTTTGTCTCTGTTTTTTAGAAAGAAACAAAATTTTACATTTTAGTGGGAGTTTTGACATGTAAAAACAAACATTTAAGTCACATGGCTAAGGAATAAAGCTCTTCCTCAGAGCTGCTTTTATGCAAACATGACCCTCCAGAACCTCGATGTGCCAAAGACTGAGACTTGCTCTCCCTGATTTAGCAGTTTACTTAAGCGTGTGCCTGTCTATAAGCACATGGATAACTTCATTAACATGACTGAGAGTTAGACAGGTGCTCTGACAGCCTAATGGAGTTAGGCCTCATCTGAAGAATGGGTTCTGAGAGTGTTTGTTCCTGAACAAGTCAGCCAACAGTCATCTTGGTTTTTTTACTGATCAAACTATTTGTCCTTTGTATCAGTGGCCTTTGATTAAACTTCACAATGGGATACTCAGCAAGAGTGAAAACTTCTGCTTCTAAAGAAAAATATTTTAGCTGATTATAATTAAGGCTGTAGACATTCATCATAAATTTTATAAAAAAATATTAAACTAATGATTCACCTCAGGAAAAACACCCAAGGCATCTGTGACATCTACTTTTCATCCAGAAAGAGAGTAAAATCTGAGAAATGAGGGTTCAGAAATAAAGCTAAAGGTACAAGAAGCAACTTAGAAAAGGCCTTATCTGGAACCGAGTGACTGGCTTTTTCCTGAGTTTACCCCTCAGATCTGAGTAATGAGACCTTCAAGGGATCAGCAGGACTCTTCTTTCCCTCCAGAAAGCAATACTGTTCTCTTGTGTAGAAAAGAACTCTGAATTACTGTGCCTTCAGTTCTGTCCTCTTAATAGCTCCCATTGACTGAACTACTGGGCTTCAGTAGGCACTGAAAAGTTAGAGATTGGAGAAAGAAAGACATCAGGGAAAGCATAAATGGACAGATCTCACCACATTCAAGACCTTTGTGTTAAGGAAGTTCCATGTGGTTGTGAAGTTAATAGAAAAATTCTAATTTATTTTTCATATATAAAATAGAAATATTCCCAGTGTCTTCCAAAGCACTTGCTGGCTGGGCTACAGGACACTGTGCCCAGCAACATAAAATATGTACATTTTTGAAATATAGTGTTGCTTTTAAAATTGTTTTTTCTCCAGGTAAAGTGGCATATTCTTCCTACACAGAAAAAATTGTCTTTATTAAACTTGCAGGTTTACAAATGAGCAAGGCCAGAGAATGTAAGGAGCTGTAGAAACTTTTTTGGGGGTTGATTTATGTAAAACAAGCAAATGAAATACCATATATTTTATGTTGTCTGACAAAAGATGGTGTATAAAAAACCCTTCAAAATGCAACGTATTGAAAGCCACAATGAAAAATGATTTTTTAGTAAGGCTTGCCTCAGTGATAGTCTTGGCCAGGAAGAGAATTCTCCTATGCAAGTGCAGTATGGCATTTTGATTTCAGAAACTCTGTATGGACTGTGTTTTACATCAGTCATTGAGTTTAGGTAAAGGAATAAAGAAGAAAAAGAAAGACATGATAGAGCCAGTAGAAAACAAAGAATGTTTGCAACCTATTTAAGACACCAAGCACATTCTAGACTATAA
The DNA here is from genome assembly GCF_000700745.2 of Antrostomus carolinensis. NCBI lineage: Eukaryota > Metazoa > Chordata > Aves > Caprimulgiformes > Caprimulgidae > Antrostomus > Antrostomus carolinensis. Next base: position 56,730 of record NW_010296515.1, on the reverse strand, counting down.
TTTTCTTGATTACACATAAATGCCCTTCTATGATGTTCCAAATTTTTTAATTTCTTTCTGCTTCCATTGGTAGTTTTTAAGATGAAACATAGAATTTTCTTGTTTCTGCCATCTTTAAATTAACCCATACTGAGCAGAAGGTTATTAATCTCTTATGATTTTATTTGTTTTAAGTGGATAAGAATAAAAGCACATAAAAGTACATCTAAATCTTAAAATTTCTCCTAGAGCTCAGTTTCACCTGGAAATTGCTCTGTTATCATTGGTAACATTGAAAGAAAGAGCACACCATTCCAATTTTGTCCTCCAAATAACAAAAAAAAGGAAGACAGCTGAGTCTTCAGACAGCTGTAGAGAGTTCTATCATTCTGGATTATTCACTTTTGTATGCTGGTCACTAGACATGACTGGCTTTTTGAAAATTCTGACTCGGGAAGACTTCTGCCAAGCCAGCATTCCTGACTCTGCATTGACCCACATCTTGGGTACATACACCACTTAGTACAAAGGGAGTATAAAATACTCTTGGTATACCCCTTGTTTAATAGGTCTTGTGGGCTTTTGTATGCATTGAATGGGGAGGTGATCACACAAGGTGCAGAACATTCACAAACCATCTTTAGTCACAGCTTTCCGAGCAGAAAGATTTTACCAGAGCATGTGCCCTTTAGGGATCTTATGTTCTTCCAGCACTTCTATTCTTCCTCTTCACTTAATTTTAATGCTAAGTGGTAGGAAAAGCTAATTCTACCTTTACTTTTCCATTGGGCCAGATTTTCACTTGATGTAAATGTGGTTTACTACTTTAATGTTAATTTTTGCTGTTTGGTAACATGTCTCAGTGTCCTGAAAAGCACCTATCATAACACTACACTCCCAGGGTACCTCAGCTTGAGCACCCGAGGAGCAGGAAGGGAGTTGGGGCTACAAAGGTGGCTGTTTTGATGCCCTTGTTGCCAAATGGAAAGGGGACAACTTCTTAAGAATATATTGCCATTGTGTTCCCCACATCCCAGCCCAGACAAAAGTATTAGCTAACTAATGGTTCAGGAAAGCAAGTTACCAGATTTCCTTATTATATGACATTTCTCCAGCCAGCAGCACACCTTGAATTCGTGCAGTCCAGTGTGAGCAGGTTTTGAAACTTTGGAAAGTTCACATGCTGCAGTAGGCTTGCACTTCATTTCAGAGAAGAAGTGAAAGTGCCTTTGCCACTTTATTGTGAACTCTCCAGGGAAATAATATTCAGTGTAACAACCATAAACATTGCTACCTCACAGCTTCTTATGGTAAGACCAGTAGCAGTGACCAGCTAAAAATCTTCAGATTTTGCAGATCCACTTACTTTGCTGTGTTTATGGCAGGGATTAATTTGGCCAGTAAGTTTGGTATTTATCTGGATTTAAAAAACTCAGTAGATCTAGGTTGTTTTGGAACTGGGGCCTTAGGTTTGGGCTGACCTTTCCTAATCTTGCTCCAAAATGTAAGTAACTGAAACAATTAATACTATAACTAGCATTTTAACAGCCTGGTAAAGGTATGGTATTTTCACACCAATTTTCAAATTATCTGACTTTCCCCACAGTTTACAAAATTACAGTTGCCCTGACTTCTATAATATAAGCAGGGTTAATGGGTATTTTTTGTTGTTGTTTTTACCAATCTGATAGATCTTTTTGAAAAGGAAAGCCTAAGTGTTACACAGAATTACAGTTCTTAAATAACAAATAATACTGTATAAGCCTCTCTTCCTACGTGTTTTCCTTAGAAGTCTGTAGGAAAATGGGGAAATGCAAGAATTCAGTGAAACATAAGCAGCAAGTAAACCTTTCTATCCTCTTCAATTACACAAAAATAGGAAGAGAGCATCATTTTCAAAGGAACAAATGTTACACAAGACATGCCCTTTAAATCCTTTTCTAAGGCTCTGTGACCTGTAAAACTATCTGCAATATCAGCAACAGAAAGCCTTCCACAGAACAAATGCTTATGTTTTATGTGTACTGTATTTGCTAATCATTAGTTCATAAGCAAGAGCAGATATACAGTGTGCTATAAATAATGGCGGGAATGTAAAAGTGAATTGATCTGTCTGGCTATCTAGTAATACTGCTGGCAGAGAACCAGTTTTGAATGGCTGCCAACTACCATAGACCCAGCCAGTGATTTGTCTGGGGGTCTTGCCCTGTCAGGCAGAAAACAGTCTTAAGCTGAGCTCCCAGAACTGTGAGCACCGCCTACTGCTCAACAATCAGCATTTCCTGCAGCGTCCCCTTTACCCACTTAGTTAAATAGCAGAAAACATGCACGAGTTACCAAGCTATGAAACCAAGCATCTAAAAATATTAATCACAGGATAGGGCAGTCAGCGTGCTTGTGAACTGAAGTGAAATACATTGTTCAAATTGACTACGCGCAGAGAGAGTGAGAAACCGGGAGGGAGATCCACACAGGCACACAGACGCACACAAACACGCTGAATTTATTCCTTCACCGGAGCCCTTAAAGCATTCCACAAATGTATGGTAGTCAACGTGCCGAAATCCTCATGGGTGGGGTAGCGAACAGCCAAAAGAACGGAAGCGTTTATAGCGATCTAGATATTTTTAAGAGGATAATTATGCTAAATAATGTGATTGTAATAGAAACAAATGGGGTGGGGCTTTATTACAGGAAAGAAAGGAGGTGGCTCAGAAGCAAGTCCTGACAGCAAAACTATTTCCCCATCTCTAGTGCAAATGGAGCAAAATGGTGGGCTAATTTTCCCCTCTTCCTCCAAGTCAGTCATACTGATCCACTTACTGCATTGCTTGAACTAGTTTTCCCTGTGTATAAACATGGAAAGACAGCTCAGGCAGCAAACTCACCTCGGGATGCCTTGCAGGGATTCAGTAATGTGCCTGCTTGGCACTGTTTCTTGTATCCCTCAAGGCTGTCTCCCAATCTCTTTGTAAGATCAGCCCTGGCTCAAAAAAAAAAAAAAAAAAAAAAAAAAAAAAAAAAAAGAAAAAAAGAGGGGAAGAAAAAAAAAAAGGAGTCCCATCAAATGATGCAGTTCAGCTTCATGTAATCTGTCTTTGCTAGGTGATTCTGATTCACTGTTTGGTACAGAATCAGGGTGCGCCCGTGCATGCATGTATGTGTATGCAAGCATGTGTGCAGGCAGACTGATTATGTCTGTTCAGTATTTATATTCCTATATAAACCTATATATTACCTTTCTCATAAAGAGAGGGCAGGTTGCTAATTAAGTACTGGTAAGTTGCATTTCTTCAAAGTGAAGCTTATAGATCAGAGCCCACAGGACTGGGGCTGCTGCTTTGGTTTTGAATTTGGCATTGCTTTATTGAATTTTATAAATACCAACTAAATTCAAACAAAACTGATTTAGATTTCACCTCATCACTTAAAATATATTTTGTAGAGTACAGCCTATGCAGTAATCCTCTGCTATACTTTAATTTGGTTTTAATTTTATAGGCCCTGTTTTAACTGCATATTTCCAGACCTTTATTTCTCTCACAGCTCTTAGCAAAATGGTAGCTCATAAACACAAGCTCTGCTGTATAGACTTTGCATTTCATCCCAAAGTATTTCCTTTTTTATAGCCATGGTCTTTCCATCTTAGTGCTCTGAGCTTGGGTCACAAATCTCACTGCTATTCCAGTGTGTGACATCTTCGCTCGTTTGCCGCTGCTCATTAACAAACAATACTGCTGTGAAATTGGTTTAATGACAAAGTAATAAAATTGCTATTCTGCTCACAGATTGCCTGAGGCACTTTGAGCTCCTACAAGGCTTACTGTGGGTGCCAAGATACATTAAGCTGCTTATTCGTAAAAACTGCATCATCCGTTTTTTTCACAGGTTTTTTTCCTCTCCCTATCTAGCCTCTGCTTCTTTTTATCTTCAAATAAAAAGATATATTTGCTTATGTTCTTCCATGCTGTCAAGTTTTTACTTTCATGCATATTTCTGGAAAATGAAAGTATATTTCATTTCATTTTTCTTTTTAAAAGGTCACTCTGTCCCGATTGCAAGGTTGTTCCTGGACTCCAAACCCTCTGCAACATAACATTAAGGGACACTTATTTCAATATACTGTATTATGTAATTGGGATACTGAATAGAGTTAGTCCTATTTTAGGCATAGCTGGGTAAGGCAACTATTTATAGAATGAGTTTCCTTTTTTAAAGAAATGATTTGTGCAGTGCAACTATTTTCTGTCACGATTTTAAGGCTAAAGCAGTCTTATTGGGTTTTTTTGTTTTAAACATTTAAATAATTATATCATACCTGGATACTTTTCATACCCAAATTCTATGAATAATCAAATACGGCTGAGGAATAACAACCAAAAAGCTTTAGGAAGCACGTGGTTTCCATAACAAAGTGCATGTTTTAGAAAGTATTCTTTCTTTTCTTTTTTTTTTTTTTTTTTTTTCCTCCATTTGTGTGAGGCCCATACGGACCCAGAGATTTACTGCTGGCAGACAATGGTGAAACAACCCAGTTGCTCTTTGACAGGTGGACAGGTCCTGGTAATTACAGACAGACATCTTAACACTACCAAAATGATGTAAACAAACACACAGCCCTAATCAATATTACTTTCTTTCACATTTTAAACAAACACGCTAAACCTTTATATTTATCCATTTTCATTCAAGGAATGATTGTAATCTGTAAATGCTTCACTGCACTTACACGTGTACATCCACGCACACCTTTATAAATTACTTTTTAGGGAAAACAGTGGGAAAAAAAAAAAACCCCTATTTCTTATTTCCACCTCTATAACAAGTAATTTGACCCGCTGAATATTTTAGGAAATGTGGTTTGGGTACCTGTGATGGTTAGCTAGCAGTGGAAAAACTGGTTCAGAAACAATAAGACCTGGTCTGAACATGAATCTCACACACACCCCCCGCCGCCCCCCTTCTCTGCTTCAAACCTCAGACTGATCCTCCTTTCAAATATCTTGTGCTCCAGGGCTTCCCCAGGTCAGATTCATTGCAGAATGTGTCTGACCTGAGGAAGCCTCAGAGCATGAGATTTGAATGTAGCAGGCTGATGCAAGCCCAGGAGAGACTCCCAGACTAGCTAGCACCCCTCAGTGGGATTATCCAAGGTAGGAAGGCCTACTGGAGGTCAGGAAAGGATTTAAAAACATACAGAGGGAAGTGAGGGATAATGGGAGTCACTACGGCTGAGTTGGGCTGCTGACTCTGCTCAGAGGTGGTCAGGAATTAGGTTGGGAGATCTGGGAGGAAAAGGAAAATAAAATGGAGGGAAGAGGAAACCTGTGAGTCAGAGGAAAAGGATAAATTGATGTTTAAGAGAATTAAACTGGTTGCTAAGAGGTGAACACGACCTCCAGAAATGTGGGAATGGAAAAGTCCAGAAAGGCTGGCAATTATCCTGTTGATTGCGTGGTTGAGGAGGAGTTAACAATGAGGTTAAAGAACACGTATCACAGGTTCAAATCAGAAGCAGATCCTTTTGGTTTCTTCTGTAAGTATTTTCCAATTTACTGCTTCCCTATCACTCATTTCTGTGTCCACTAAGAAGCATGCAGAAAGCAATTAAAAGCTGATTATGGCCCCATGATCTTTACATCAGGTCTTTCTCTCTCCACACCAGGTTTAAAACTTCCTACTGCCTGTTCTAAACTCTGCTATCTGATCTTTGCTACCAACGAGTCACCCACAACGTAGCCAGAAGATGTGGGTGTGGGTGCGGTGGTGTGAGTCTTGGATTCACTGACTCTGCACTTTTGGGGGATTTCCTCACTCCGGAGGAAACTGGAGCTGCCAGTTCGTGCTCCCTTTGTGTTGCTGGAAAGTTGCGAAGGTGCTCATCATCTTGGTCATGGAAATCAATGAGAGCTAAGCCCTAAGCAGGCGTTAGGAGTGCGCACGTGGAGATCAGAGCTTTGGTATTCAAACCAGGAGAATACCTGCAATGCATCCACTGGAAATATTAATAGAAGATTAATTAAGCTGCTGCTTAATTCTTCTGCTAGGCAGATTTGGGCTGATCTACTGTTCAAAGGGAAAATATTCAACTACTTATCCTAATGTCTACTAGAGATCCTAGAAGTACATGTCAGGCCTCAAGGATACTATTCAGAAGTTTCTGAATGACTTTCTTCTCCTGTCTGTGAAGTATACACTCATAACTTGCCTGTTTTTCTATTTGCATTTTTATGGATCAAATTTAGGCCCAAAGTTTGTGCTGTAGAGAGCATATGTATATCTTGGACCCCTGCGTAGAGCACAAGCACAGTCTGAGAAAAGAATTTGGCCCATATGAAGGGATTGTCAGGTTTTAAAGATGTGGTAATTACAAGCACACAAGGAAGCCATGAAAGTCTGGATGAAAAATTCAAATGAGCCAGCAAAGACACAAATTTGGCTTTGAACTAGGAAAGCACTTGCTTTGATCCTGATCCTTTTGGGCTGCAACCACAAGTACTGACAACAAGCCACATGTGTATATCGAAGGAGCTGATGGGGCTGACTAAGAGGTGTGTCCTTGCTCTTCCTATCCTGCATGCTTACTTACATCTGGTGGATATTTTGATATTTGATGTTTTTCATTTCATTTGCAACCAGTGGCTTACAGGATTGTGAGCACTGCAGACTGCAGAATTTAAAGGTTAAGGGATAAGAGAAAGATGATGAATACAGTGACACACTGAAATTTTGAAAGGAAAATTACTGAGTCTGGGAATTATTCTATAGCAAGTATCTCAATCCTTCTTATCTCTTTCTTTCCCCAAATGGATAACAAAATGCCTCTGACCCTCTATAGGTTCTCAGGTTTTGTGTTTCTGTGCTTTTCCAGACTGACTCAACACACCTCATTTTGCTGTCTTAGAACAATACCTAGGAATTTTCCATAGACCTGTTCTGAAAAGTTTCCTAGTTGTCTGTAAAGTGATAAATGAAGGAATTTATTTATTTATGAATCATTAGTGTAGTACTCCTGTGGCAGATAACCCCGGGGAAATTTTCTGGTGCAAAATTGCTAGAAAGTATGCTTTTATTAAAACAGTCTGTCCAGAAAAATTGTCTGACCATAGAAGAATACCTCAGTGTAACTATAACTTTGGTAGGATAGAGATGGGATGATGTGCGCATGTAACAGCTACCTGCAACGGCACACTGACGCAGAGAAAGAGGACTAGCTGGGAAGACCATTGCAGACCGAGTCCGGTGTGACAAGGCACAGCAAGGCTTGTCTTGGTTTGGCTTTGCAAAGGTTCACAGCCCCTGAGGTCTGATGCCTACAGCTGTATTGATACCCAAACCTTGGAAAAATGACCAGTTTGAAATCAGGTAAGGTGTAAAAAAAGCTCAACTTACTAGATGTACTTTTCATTAATTGTTTTCATGCACAAGAATATAGATGCATCCAAAATGCTCCTTTTGAAGCCCCCTTCATTCAATAAACCACACAGGATGAGGAGAACAGATTCTGTCTTTATACGTGCCTGGTGTAACCTGCACCAGGCTAGGAAGAGTCCCACAAGACACTGTGCCCTGAGACCCCCTTCTGAAGCACAACTCTCCCCCCGCTTCCCCCCACTCTAAGGGAGCAGCAATTTACTGCTAGCCCACACTAGCTGCAGATTATTCCAACATCTTCACTCCTCCCCCAAATCCGTTCATACCAGCTTGTATTTTGAGAGTACAGGGGGAGAACCTCCTTGAGAGATAACACATTGAAAATAAATGTTAGCTTCTATAAAAGGTACAAGCTTAAGTATGCCATGCCCACTGCATTTATTTAAGGATACAAGTTCCTTCAAGCAAAATGTCAATATTTTATTTCCCTCAAACTCTGAAATTGTGTTATTTTAGTTGAGGATTAAATCAACTTTCTGGTTTTATTTGCTAATTGCAATAAACCTTCTCAAAGGAACGTAATTTGAAAGTTGTTTTAAATGCAGATGGCACTAGATTTTAGTCTACAGAGTAAACAAGAAAAATGTTTGTTAATGGCTAGTAGATTTACTTTCCCAAACTCCCCAAGTATTCTGTTTTATGAAGGACCATGTCATTCAGTTATACTTACACCATGACAATGATAACTAGCATGGTTCCACGGAAACCAGAAAAATGCATTTAGGGTTGGGCCTATGCATCAGAGAACAGAATCAATCTTCCTAATTAACTGCAAATTAGCAATCCCAAAATGAGTGGGATCAACCTGTCTTCACTGGCCAAGAATCATGTTAAGTATATAGCTTCCTCTAAGTGCCTCTAAATTACATTTACGCCTGTGTAAAGTAACATTCTTTTAATCTACTGCTGCATTAGTGTCACTGTTCTCAAAGTTATTGCGCTGTTTGAAATTTCAACAGATAGGTAGACAGATAGAAAGATAAACAAATTAATAGACAGTTATGGAGATAGCCTGATATTTTGTTATTCAGGGCTCAGAGTAGCTCATAAATCACACTGAAGCCACAAACAAGGTACTAATTAGCATAAGTCTCTGGAAAGAAAAGTTTCTGTTGAATGGCAAAATTCTTTAAGGCCACTGAGCAGTAGCTACTAATAAAGATAAAAATAGTAAATGCAGAATGGAAGATAAAATGCAAAAATGGGACACAGTAGATATTTGATTAATTCCGTCTCTAATGATCAAAATTGCCAAATAGTGTTAGGCTAAAACTAACATTACTGATATACTGTTTTTACTCTTTAGGGTGTATGATCAAAAAGATCTTGGGTATTGTGAGAGTACAAAGGACTGACCTTGGGTGAATTAGCTTAATTAGTTAATGCTTGTAAAGCACTAGATGGGTGTTAAGTATTAATTAATTATTAATTATTATTGGGTAAAGATGGGATTTGGAATCCCATCGCTCATACATGTGCCCCATCCTTCATGCAAGAGCTTCATGGGGGCCCCACTGGTCTCCGCTCGCCTGCGCGTCTCACGAGTCTCAGCAGCAACTTGGCAGCCCCCGTTGCAGAAAGAGGGGGAGATGGGGAGACGTTAGGCAGCTTGCTTGTCCCAGCGGCTGAGTGAGAAGTTGGACAGAGAGACTTCATTTTCAAGTTTGTTAGTGCCTTGCTTTGTGATTTGATGAGATAATTTGCAGGTTTAAGCTGAGCCAAATTCTCAGTATAAATAAGTTCCTCGAGGAACTGAGGCTCAAACGAGTGTCCAAGTTTATCTGCATGTAACATGAGGCTCAAAATGCTTCCCTTTCAGTGCTGTTGTGAAACTGCTTCTTTTGTCTTCTTTTGCCATTACCTAATAAAGGTTGTTATCCATTTCTTTTATTATTATGATTTATACTGGTTAATACTTAAAGTGAATAGTTATCTTTTAAATTACAGAGCTCACAAAAATTACTTTCTTAAAATTATTCTGAGGTATCCTTCCCAGTCACCTTTGCCCAGAGCCATTCTTCATCGAATGTTAGTAGTGCTCATTTCAGTGGGGGGGTTTCAGGGTTATTCAAATATTAGTTATTGTAAATCCCACTAATACATTGACTTTCAGGCTAATATTTTCCTTTAATTTTAGTATGATACACAACTATGGGTAAATGACATTGAAAGGAATGTAACATTTAACTACATTTTACTTCACATTAGCATTGTCCAATTTCTCATGTTTTAAATTTTTCTGCCTGGCTGCAGCCTAGAAGAAAATACGCGCTGGAATAATTATATGAACAGTTTAGATTTAAACATATTGAATAGCAGAAGAGATCATGCCCGCCCATTTGTATTTTTTTCCCCCTTTCTCCATGCTAGTCTGGAAGATGAGTAATTTCTCTCCTTAGAAGCATACCTAATAGACAAAGCTCTAATGCTTAGAAGGGAGTAAGGGGAGGAAAGCGCTTTATTACTGCTGTTCAGATCAATACACAAAAATCTCAGGATGATAGGGTAATTAAAACACGCACAAAGTAATTCATCAACAGCCTTTCACTTGCCTTTGGAACTGGCTTTCTGATCCCTGATGTTTTTACTTGCAGGGATTCGAGACAGCTCCCAGCCAGCATTTCCCACTTAGCTTACAACCCTGGTTTTCATTCACAAATGAGAAATTGTGTTGGCCTTGCAACACTCATGCTTCATGCTTTTTCATCCCTTCCCTCTTCTTTGTCTGGTGTGAGATGCTACCAAGCGGTGAAATTTACCTAAGAGCTAAGAAAAAGGAGAAAAACCCGATCGGCACTGTTTGACAAGTGGGAAGTTCAGCATCGGCTTAATCACTGATATTTTTATGCTGCTGGTTATTACACTTGGATTGTTTGTAAGTGCTCTTATTAAAAAATGAAATAACCACTCCTGCCGAAATGAATAGATGGAAGTGTGTTTGAAACATTTTCATGATTAAAAATAATATTAAAACTTATTTGAGTTATCTAGTGGAAATGTTTCCTTTCAGACTGGGGCTGAGAGGAGCAGCCTTTGCACCACAGAGCACCACTTCCTGCGCTCCCAGAGCCGGCTGTTGTGATAATTACCTTGCTTGCATTCCTGTTTTGTTTCCCAGACCCCCAAATGTTTCTTTTCTAATGAGAGACCTCCAATTGTGGCACTTAAAATGAACAGAGTACTTCTTAGAAAGCATTGAAATCCATACTGATTAGCAAAAATTTTAAATATAACTTGAGCTGAGCTTGGCTATTGTTACAGGTAAGGGCTGCGGATCCCTGCAAGCAATGGAGTTCGGGCTTCCAAGGAGGTGATTGTGTATTAATGTAGCAGAAAGGCTAGGAATGATTTATGCACTGAATAAGCTCAAGTTCCTGCAGAAGATTTAACCATATTTCTTTGCTTACACAAAACACAAACCTCCTTCATTATTTATCATTTGTCCTGTAAATACCTGCTAGCCTGTGAAATCCTCTGTGATTGTTTGGTGTTGCGATGATGCACGGGGTGTCAATTAAGGATCAGTCCCCTGTGCTAGGCTAAACGTACCGATAAAATAATAGAGCCCCCACCCCAAAACTTTCCCATATCAGACAGCTCATGGGGAGATGTGAGAGGGTGGGGGTGGTTTGGGAGGATTAAGTAACAATAAAACAAACAGTTTAGCAGAAAAGCAAGAGTCTCTTGCCTAACCAAAGACAGATGGGATTGATTTGTAGGCACAGGTAGGGGCAAGCTTTAAGGAGGGATTTAAAAGAGGATAAAGGTTAGCTTTACGTGTTTGGCAGGGAAGAATCCCCCCACATGATGGGGGACAGCCGTACAACCAAATGGAGTTGTAGTTCTTCTCGCTTTGATTCTCCAGTCACTAAATAAATAAACTGGGTTACCAAAGTCAAAGGGAGCAGCACAAGCGCCCGTTTCATGAAGGCAGTCCAGCCTTCCTCCAGGAACTTTAAAAATATCAATGCTCTATGTTTGCTGTTCTCCCCAGCTGACAGAGTCTTGGTGGCAATCACCAGTGACCGAGGCTGCTCCTGTCACCTTCCAATAGCCTTAGCAAGGGCTTTCCAATGGGACTGCATTGGTAATCAGCTGCTTTTTGGTGTTAAGCTAGCTACTCAGTTCTGAGCAAACTTTCAAGGACAACAAAACTATCAAAACACGTCACACCACTGCAAGTAACTAATTTCAACTAAAATGCAATTATTTCAATGAGACCTAGCTACGTACATCTGGGAAAATTTGAGCCCAAGTGACTTACATAAATTTACCTGGTTGATTTTCTGTAGAACTTGAGCTCTTAAGTCACTACCTGCTTTAAAAAATGTTTCTTCTTTTTTCCCCTCTTTTTGTTGTACAAGATGAAATACAATACTCAGGAAAATGATGAAAGGAAACCAAATTGAGCAGTATATTTCAGAACTGATAAAAACCAAACCAAATAATACCTGCCATTTCTTGAATTTCTTGGCCTAAAAAATTACGCAGCTTGGTTTCAGATTTTCAAATTTAAACATCTAAAATATTAACTCTTTGGATGAGAATAAGCATGAAGATCTCAGATCAGAATTGAATTATTTCAAGAGTTATTGGTCACTGAAAATAAGTGTAGCTTAAAATGACTATGTCATCCACTATTGCTGTAATAAGAACTACTAATGACTAAAAGAATTATATTAAAAATGAATAAAAAATATGAAATTTGATGTGGTGAATGCAGTATACATTCTTCAGTAAAAAGCTTACTGTTTTTATTAGAACATAATCCATTCTAGTAATAAACTTAAAACCGCATTTTTTGCAACCAAAAATAGCTTTCCTAACAGTCTTCTCTGAGCCTTGAAAGCAACAGCCCATTGCAGAAAATATATTTGTATTTCTGATATCTTAGTAAAGAAGAGGTTATTGTAGTACTACCTAGCATCACAAAGTATGACAGTATTATTATTGCCAATTTTAGATGGAATAACTGGGGCAGAAAGAAGTAAAGTGACCTGCCTAAGCAGCTCAGAGACACAATGAAGAAAATGCCCCATGTCTGCTGGGTCTCAGCGTCCTATGCACTTGGCTACACTGTGGCTTTTGCTGGCTACTATTACGGATTATTTGATCTTAATGTTTGAAATTCTAGGATTTCAATAGGATAAATCCTATTTATCCTAGGATACACCTTATTTATTTGCTATTGTCTTATTTGGTACAAGTTTGATCTCTTAAAAATAAACAACTTGTAGAAGTCAGAATAAAAACCATACAGATGCTTGTTTGCTGCAAAGAACAGGAAGTGTATTCTTCCATAAATATGAATTCTGTAGGGGACAGCATCTTTTCCTCTCATGTGGAATCCATTAAGAGCTTTTGGTTTTAAGGATTTGTGCAGCCAGACTATCCTTTTCTTTGCATCTTATTCTCTGTCATTGATCATGAATGTGAACAGCCAGATTTGTGGATATAAGGAAAGTCATGCAATGAAGAAGCTCTGCTGGCATCAGCTCCACATTCCCAACTGACTCACCTTCTTATAATTAGTGAAAATAAACATAAGCCAATTCATGTGGTTCTGTATTCAGACAGGCTTCCTCTGACCTAAACAAGGCCTGACAGGAGCTCCTCTGGGATGGAAGTAGCCACTATGGTGATGCAGGAGTTGTACCATCACTGAACTTCCCTGCCCCATAGTGGCATGGGCAAACCACACATGGTGCTAACAGGTGGTACTAGTCCTGGTGAATATGCCCCTGTTCCTGGTGCTGTGAGGAGATTCCTACAGCAGGATATGTACCACTTCACTTGAAGGCTGCACCTGACTCCATGTCCAGTTCCATAGACAGGACAAGAGGAAATGGCCTCAAGATGTGCCAGGGGAAGTTTAGATTGGATATGAGGAAGAATTTCTTTACTGAAAGGATTCTCAGGCATTGGAAGGGGTTGCCCAGGGCAGTGGTGGAGTCCCCATCCCTGGAGGTATTTAAGAGTAGTCAAGATGTAGTGCTTAGGGACATGGTTTAGTCATGGTTTAGGGGACTTGTCAGTGTCACATTAACGATTGGACTTGATGATCTTATAGGTCTATTCCAGGCAATTTTGTGATTCCGTGATTATCAATGCAACTCTCTTCCACCTTTGCTCTAGTCCAAACACTGTAATCAACATCAGTTTTTACACAAAAGCTTTTGCATGATGTGCAGATTTTGCAGTTTTAGTAAAGAGAAATTTGACAGCAGCTGGAAACAAAAAACAAAAATTACAAATTCTAAAGAGAAAAATGCTTGTCTCCTCACCTCCGTGCTTGAACAATTCACAAAGGGCTGACTGCCTTTTCATCCACCTCACCAAAAATAGCGTTATTGTGCACTGTGCTAAAGTGTAAGGTGTGGCAAAAAACATTTCACTGAAAAAGGGAGAAGTAAAACATTTGGACAAGGACCATATCCAACATAAAGCTAGCCTAATAAGAAAATAAAATCTGAATTCTCCATAGAGCACCTTTTTTTTTAGCATTGCAAGTTCAGTATTATGGTCTAAGAGATTAGGAACAAGCAATCAACCAAAAAGCTGAGCAACATGCACTTGTAACAGGAATATTGTCCCAGACCTAGCTATGTAGCACTGTGATCATGAGCTAACATATTAAATTCTCAATTCCACAAGTATCTGAGTAATACCTTTGCAAATTTTTTAACACTCCCAACCACAGTTGACATGGTTTTCATGGAGCAAATCGGAAACACTAACTATAAGAGTACACATAGGACTTGTTTCACATCACATTCCCTCACATAACCCTCACAGTTAGTGACTTGCTGTGATAGCCAGTGGCAAATGTTGAAGTTGCTATGCCCTCCTTAAAGCAAAGATTGGGTTCATTAGCTTTATGATGCACCAGAAGGTAGGCACAGGGACAATCTCAGGTAGAATAGCTTCAAGTGTGAATATAGATGATATCAGCTGTTCCTTAGTAATGAGCTGTGCATGCTCTCCAGAAGAGGAAATCAGATTTGTCCCATCTTCAAGAGCTGAACTGTCCCAGAAATGCTGCATTTACCATTGAGAGAGAACATGTGTGTAAGCAATTACCACAGAGTGGCTGTCAAGATTCAAGACTACATTTTACATTACTTCATGGTAAATTGTGTGTCCATAACCTGTTGTGTGAATCTCCTAAGATGGAGGAGATTGCACTTAAGACTGAGCCTGCGTTGCTAGCTTTGTCACCTCTAGTGTCTGGAATACAAAGGCAGTCAGGAAGTGGTGGATGAAGTAAAAGGTGGAAGGATTTCTCAATTTTTTTATTGGTTTGATTCTTCTGATTCCAGCAGGGCCAAGATGTCACCTGACTGTGCTAAGAATGAGTTTTTCTGATCTTGATCATATGTCTATTCAGGGCATGGGTAGACAATCATAAACGAATGATTTAATATTCCTCAATAAGAGAGCACTCATCAGCTAAACCTCAGTGACTTGCACACTGCTAATCTGATCTCATTATATAGTAAATAAGTTTGCACAGACCACTTCTTGGGGGATAAATACAAGAGATAAGTTGAGGAACGTACTATCTAACCAGGCATGGAGCATGAAAGACAGGTGGAGAATGTGCATGGAGCAATGTGGGGTGCTTAACAGTTACTGACAAAGGATGCTGTGGTCTCATGGACACCTAACTCAAAACTTTGTTTGGACTGAACTTTAGAGCATAGAAACTAAACAGAGTAGGGAATTATTATTCTGATTTGGGGTAAGCAGACTTGGGCCCAAGTTCATCCTGCATAACATAAAGCATTGGAGAATCACTCCCACCAGCAGCAAAGTAGGTACTTCCACAGAGGTAGTTAACTTGTGATCCAAACTGCCCTCTGAAAGCGCTCTTCTCCATCTGTGTTGATTAGAAAAGGGCAACTATGCTCCTAATTTAAGTGCCCACTTAGCTGCTTCATGCTAGATTGAATAAACGTGGACTAGAACCAAGAATATGAGCCAAAAGCTTAGATCACGTTCTGCAAGGTGTTACATGGGATACTATGTGGGGCTTAATGTAGAGCAGCAGAATTTTAATAATACAATGTCAAAATGGGAGTTGCTTCTCATACGCAAATAAAAATAGACAGGCATGATCTCCTCCATGTCAATAGTTTTCAGAGACAGACAGAAGACAAATGGCAAAGGCAGGAAAGGTAAGAACTAATCCCCACTTTGCAGTATTGGACCACCACAGTAAACTGTCCCTGGAGCTAAATGTGAGCCCAGCACAGAGAGATAAATCAAGATCATTTCCTTGGAGATTAGCCTGCTGCAATCCAGAAGAAGGACAATAGACAGGCAGCAGATCACTTAAGAGAGACATCAACTAAGCAGGAAACACTTCCTAGCAAAGAAGGCATGGACCTACAGCCATAATGGATTGGTGTGAGCCCAGCAATAAAATCAACACGTAAAGCAATAGCAAAGAAACAATTACGCAGAGCTCATATACAGTATCTGAAAAGAATCATGACAGTACTAAAGTGACTAAATGTAACTACAAAATATCATCCAGAACACCCTGCCAGTACCAGGATAAGGGGAACTTATGAAGATCCATAGCTACCTTCACATTGGAACTACCTTCACCTGATGAGAAGATACATAAACAGTAGAGAGCTCCAGCATAAAATCAACCAACAGTATGAAGACAGCAGCAAAGTAGAAGAAAAGAGGAATATCCAAGGAAATAAGACTGGGAAGACTTACTCAACAGTCAGTACACTTGAGGTACTTTGATGTCTCAGAAGTTGCAGGTGATGGTGTGGATGCCATGTCTCTAGACTGAACTATATGCTAGCAATTTCTGATCCTCAGTTGAATGCTTATTGGCACGGAAGTTACAACAGCTAGTAACTGTTAAAAATAAAAAAAGTAGTAATTCACTGATACTCAGAGGAATAATCACAGGTTGTAAGCAGAAAGAACTTGGAGCTGGCCCCAGGAAGTCATTCTGCATTACACATTGTGTGAAGCCTAGCTGTTGCTGCAGAAGCTCTGTAAATAGTTCTTCTGATACACAGCCAGGTTAGTTTGGGGAGCATTTTGTGTACCAGCACATAGTACATGAAACAGCTATTAACTTCATTCGTTCCCCAGCCAGGACAGGGCTAAGCAATCTCCTACCACGCCATGCGAGTGCTGCGTCATAATTCAGCCATCAGGAGGTGCTTACAGAGTCAGGAGCCCTCAGCAACCGCTGCTGCCTGGAGTCAAAGCGTATCACCTCTGTGACACATCAGAGCATCAAAGGCTCATAAAGAGAGTGCCCCCGGGCCGCTCCCAAATTCAGGTCTTCTGTGTGGCAGCACTGCTAAACCACTGAGATGACTTCGCTTCAGCTGTCAGAACTGGGGTGTTTTGCTGTCTGTGTATAAAAACACCATATTCAGGCTGTCTAAAAAAAATAAAATTATACAGGGAGTGGGGGGAAAGAAGTGCAAAATGATGCTTCCACCTCACATAGCAAAGCTCTCAAACTAATCAGTCATCGGGGAGGCCAGGTGTCATTTTTGACATATTATTTAGCATCTTGCTTGTTGTTTTATTCTCCTGTTTTTCTGGATAGATGCTGTTTTACTAATTAAGGAAAATGAAATTTCCAGTGCTTGGAATTCAGGGGTGGCCTCCTCTGTGAGCCAATCTCACTGTTCCCCATGAACAATTTAAAAATAGAATCTAGTTGGGTTTGTTGGTTGTTTTTTTTTTAATTGGTATCACTTTGTCTAAAGCACAAACACACATGGCTATAATTTAGTGAACTCCAGTCTTCCTCTTGTGGCAAATTGATAGGATAATTTTATTATGACTGGAACAATGACTACAGGGAGTGAGGGAGAATCTCAGAGAACTACACATAATTCGGTTGACTAAATGTAATACTTGCATTATATCAGTAGGTAATGAAAACAGCGCTGAACACTGGCAAAGCCTAAACCATTTCTGATTCCAGCTACTGTCAAAAGGCCACCCCATAAATCATACCTGAATTTTATTTAATGTCAGGAACCAGTAATCTGACAGAGTGCAATGAGGTGTTTGGACCAAAAGACGTATACCAAATCATGTGCTCCCGAGTCTTTGTAATCCCAGGGTCACATAATCCATCTATGGATTTTAATAAGTAACTTATTATATTCCCTTTAGTGTTAATTATTTTACACATCACTTGTTCCTGGTTTATTGACACTATTTTAATATCTTTATCACATAAAATTACTAGTATAGCCAACCAGTATTAATTATAAATGTGTAGCCTGTGGAGATTATTCTGTTGTTTCCTTTTCATGCCAAAACATAAAAGACACAACAGGGTCAGCACTACATTAGACCTTGATTATTTTTGTGATGCGGCCAGTCTCGACCAGCCATGTTAGTGACAGCAAGGTCAGTGAGCAGAGTTACTGCTGATTTTTGATCAGCAATTTTCAGCTGATTTTTCTTTTTTTACTGATCTCCTTTCTGCACCTGAGGAGAGGTCAGAGCCAAAACAGTCTGAGGTTCATCCTGCTGGCTGCTGCTAATCTGGAAGGGAATGCACAAATACCCTGCAGGAATGGGATCTAAATACCTGACCATCATCTGTACAGAATACAATACAAATCTGTTATTTTAATTAATGGAAAATGGTTTTCCTGATTCCAGAAGTTCGTATTTTGCATCACGTTTTTCAGCCTCTTAAAAAAATTGTGCTGCTTACTTACATCTTAAAGGAATTTTAACAAAGCACATACTCTTAAACATTATAAAATAATATAACACAATGTTATAAAATACAAAGTTTTAATCAAACCCATATCCCCTTAACAACACCTTCTGCCATAAGAATAATATTTTGTTTTGTCCTCCTAACTGAGGATGAAGGAGTGTTTTGCGTTCCTTGGAGGAAGGTGAGTCTGATCAGTTTACTATTTCAAACCCTGGCTCATTCATTTTTCTCACGAGCGTTTGCACAAATTAATTTTGCTTGCATTAATGTTTGTGGATAAATTCATTCCAAGCCCATCCACTCAGCAATAAAACAGTGTTTTTTGGGATGGAGCAAGTAGGCAGAATGGTGACTAATGCCTTCCTGCTTTACCCTTCCCATTTGTGCTGGCAGATTTGTACCTCTGCACCAAGCGCTATGCTCCAGCAGTCGCAGAAGAGGCAGACCAGGCAGCAGCTATGCTAGAAGTGCTCATGGTAGGACTTTCCTGTTGTTGGATCAGGGCTGGCCTAAGCCCATATTCTTGTAGCTCCCTACGTTATTCCACTGTGGGCTTGCTCGTTTACATGCTGATAATGTACAAAGTCAAGTACATATATTGCACTGCTTTAGAAATAAGCAAGAAGTTCAAATTTCCTGCACTGTCCTTTGCCCTCGCAGCCAGAGTGGGGGCTTAAGGAGTCTCTAATTGCAACCTTCCAAGCGAGGAATGAGCAAATATCCCCATAACAGAGTTACTCAGTGTTTGTGAAAATAACACTGAGGATCTGTCACAAACAATAGAAAACTGTCGGATGAGATCAAAGATAAAAGGCACTGTCGAATCCGCAGTCACAGAGGCTTTGCAGTGAGAGGGCTGAGCTCCACAAGGGACAGGTAGGAATATGACTGTGGTGCTTAGTGCTCATGCTAAGATCTTGGCTACAATATAAGCTGCTTTGCCCTAGCAGGGTTCTGGGATAATCATAATGTTGATGCAAGAATGTCTCTCCTTCTGCTTTCTGACTTGCTCCTTGAGCCTGGGACTGGTTCCCTCTCTTGTTATTTCATAGATCCATATACTGGATCAAGGTATTTCACTAATTTCTGATTGTTCTACCATGTGCATACGGAGTTACTGTTCTCCAGGTAAGATGGACTTTTAAAAATCTTGTCTTAGCCTATATCACATTTTTCTACTATGTTTTCTAACAGTGATATTTCAGGGAAAGACCTGATACAAGAGAACTGGGAAAAAAAAGTAAAATTTTACCTGGTTTTGCCAACTTGCCTGTTCCTAATTCAGTAAGTCATTCCCAAGCTGTCCACAAGAGATTAAAAAATTGATAGCATCCTTCTTTTTGTTAGTAAAACTGTGGTACAGCTACTTTCATGGGGACAACGATCAGAAATCATGCCATGTGGCTTAGGCTAGCAGTGGAAAAATGGAAAAAGTTAATAAAGATGCATGCGAGGAACTGATTTTGCAAGCAGTCCCAGGCTCAGATTTATTTACATGAAACACTCACTGAGTAATTAACAAATTCATGAAAAGGAAAAAATCCAACCCTGACTGAACAAACTACTCATTAAGAAGAGATTTCTTCACTCTGTCCCTAATCATGTATTTCCATAATTTACAAACTTCTGGGCAAAACCAAAACAGTATTGTGAAACAATTGACCCTGCATGGTCAAATTACAAGTGTATATTAAGAGAGGTTGGAACTGTGGCAGGGTTTGGTCCTTCACCCTTCAGAGCACAAATCCTGCCTATCGAGTCACAGAACCATAGAATGGTTTAGGTTGGAAGGGACCTTAAAGATCATCCAGTTCCAACCCACACTGCCATCTGCAGGGACACCTTCCACTAGACCAGGTTGCTCAAAGCCTCATCCAGCCTGGCCTTGAACACTTCCAGGGAGGGGGCATCCACAACTTCCTTGGGCAACCTGTTCCAGTGTCTGACCAGTGAAGAATTTCTTCCTAATATTTAATCTAAAGCTACCCTCCTTCAGTTTCAAACCGTTACCCCTTGTTTTATCACTACATTCCCTGATACAGAGAGTCTCCTCACCTTTCCTGTAGGCCTCCTTTAAGTACTAGAAAGCTGCTCTAAGGTGTCCCCTGAGCCTTGTTTTCTCCAGGCTAAATAATCCAAACTGTCCCTGCCCGTCCTCGTAGGGAAGTGCTTTAGCCCCCTGATCATCCTTGTGGCCTCCTCTGGACCCACTTGAGCAGGTCCATGTCTTTCTTATGCTGGGGGCTCCAGAACTGGACACAGTACTCCAGGTGGGATTTCACGAGAGCAGAGTACAGGGGCAGAATCACCTCCCTCGAACTGCTGGCTACACTTCTTTTGATGCCGCTCAGGATACGGTTGGCCTCCTGGACCGCAAGTGCACATTGCTGGCTCACGTCCAGCATTTCATCCACCAGTACTCCCAAGTCCTTCCCTGCAGGGCTGCTCTGGGGTCCTCATGGGATTTCAGAATGGTGAAAAGCTGGAAAATGCCATGGTGGCTGATGTTCTTCAGCAACAGCTCCCTTCACTGACTTGAGAGAGAAAATGCATCTTTTGGCAAGCACCTTCAAACAATGTTCTTTCTGAACTACAGGACACTTCCTCTCGCGAGTACTGTGCTGAAGCCACCTTACTGATTTGCCAATATATTTATTTATTTTCCTGGGAAATTTCACCACATTTGCATTCTGCTTTCTTGAGTTAAAAGACTAATGTTAATACACAGCACCACCACTCCCTTGCTAACTACTGTTAAAATTTTTGTGCTTATCAGTGTTTTTCAAGAAAGTTCACAACTCAAGAGGTCAACTTTGAACAGACTGAAACATCAGCTTAGAGTGACTAATAAAAGATAAGATACGTCTGGAAACACATGGAAAATGTAATATCTCTCCTTTGTTTACCTTGCAAGGTATAAAAAATGGAATAAAACCTGCTCGTGTTCCCAACCAAATAGTAGAACAAAGCAGATTTTGGACAAGGGCTGGGACACAGCAGCAAGTCTGAACTGAATGAATAGTCAGCAACAATGATTATGAGTCACATACAAAGAAGGGAATATGTTTTCTACTACAATCAGAATAAAACAATGAAGCAGGAAATGGAACTTGAAGCAAGCACAGCAGAAATGTTCTGAAACAGAAATGTTAAAGCAGTGCTTTCT
The DNA here is from genome assembly GCF_000700745.2 of Antrostomus carolinensis. Classification (NCBI taxonomy): domain Eukaryota; kingdom Metazoa; phylum Chordata; class Aves; order Caprimulgiformes; family Caprimulgidae; genus Antrostomus; species Antrostomus carolinensis. The sequence continues at coordinate 35,419 of NW_010296515.1, read as the reverse complement.
CTATTTTCTCTGCTGATAGTTTGCTGTATTTTTTTTCTGCAAAGGAGGAAATCTGGAATTGTTCACACTGAAAAGGAGATATATTTCTTTCTTCCCTGGTAATCTATGAGATCTCCTGCAAGAGAACTGTAACTGTGACTAGGAAATCCCCTCCTGTCATGCAAACTCTCTCATTCTGACATTTTTCTATTTCCAAAGCTCCCCAAACCGTGTGAGCCTGCAGAAAATATAATTAAAATAAATCTCAGAAACTTACATTATATTTTCATTTATGAACTGTGAACTATTTATATTAACAATACGATTTCACTCCAGTGTGAGGTGTCAGGTAAGTATTACTAGACCCTTTCTCCTACAGAGGGGAGAACTGAATCAGAGAGGAATTGACTCTCAGAGCAGTGACTAATTCTTACATGTTTCGAATCTCAAGGATAAGCCAAGGACAGCTATTAGAGTACATCACACTGGGAGAAGTAAAAAAGCTTAACCTTTAGGAAATTCTTCAATGAAGGGTCCAGGCCCAGTGCTATATCCCTAAACTCCCTCCCTTTCTTGCATTTCAGGCTGGGAACAGAGGTGGGGACATAGATGCAGAGGCTGTTCTGAAATTCGCAGGGGACCTGTTTGGGCTGAGAGAGATGAACAGGCCAGGACCATGGACTATCAAGAAAAAAACACCACAGAGGAGTTGCCTCGGGAGGAAAAAAAGAAAAAGAAGTGGGAGAGGAAGAGAATTCACCTTTATTATGTGGTTGGGATTTAAATACTTGAATAGATTCACATGGTCAGGCCATACCACAATCAGAAACAAATTCCGTGTCTTCCAGGCACTGCCTCAACTAGTTCTTTCCCTGGAAATCTCCAAGAAAAAACTCCCCAAGAACAGTAAAGCTGCAACAAGGCCCTGTGGCTGTATTCCTGAGTTCTCCCTCCTTTCTCTACCCTGCAACTTGTCACCATCACAGCTAACACAAACGAATCTTCAAATATAAATAGTAAAATATTAGCAACTTTCAGAGAGTTTCTTTTCTACCCCAAGTGTTTTGGGCGAGCAGTAAAGGCTTGGCAAACGTCTTCTCAAGCAAGCCCAGTGAGACTTATTGCTGTCACTAGGGAACAAGTCTCCAGTGAGTCTTTGCCTGCAGTAGTAGCCCAAGAGAAAGGGGACCTTTTAGATGCATCTAGTGAAGAAAAGAAAATTAATGGGGGAGGGTGGGGGGTGAGGAGAAGATGTTTCCAACACATGGAGTCTAATGGAAAATATACTGTGATAACAATATGTTTCCTGATTACAGAATTATTTCTGTAGATTTGGTTTCACATAAAGGATAAACCTGCCAAGCAGAAGAGAACTGAGCAAATATGGTCTCTATTACAAATACTTCTACGCTGAAGTGCAGAAAAAGGGACCTGTGCCCAGTGCATGATTTGTAGACAGGGGGATTTATTATCCTCTCTCCTGATGAGTGGGGGAAGGATAATGAAAATCCCAATTATCAAGAGGCATGGAAAGCTTCGTTGTATATCTGAATAGGGCAATTAAATAATTGATGATTTCTGAACTGGGGCTGCAGTGTATATGCTGGGGATGACCATATTTCTCCCCTTCCCCAATGAATTTGGCTACCTGCTTATCTTTGTGTGAGTTTATTTGAATTACACAAACTTGGTACATTGCTTTATTATTCTTCATTAAATACAATCAGGAATATGAATCAGATATGACAACACTTCAAAGTAATGCGTATCCTGTGATAATACGGTGAAGATCCTTATTTCAGACTTCCTTCACACAGTGAAATAATGAGGTGCAAAGGAGCCAATAAGTTGAACTTAAGGAGTTTCTATTAAATCTCTCCTCAGAGCTGGCAGTCCTTTCCTTTCCCCTTTCCTCCCTGCTTTGTTTACTTTTAAAAGACCCTGGTTGTTGAGTTATTTGCACAGTGTGGGAGCAAATCTAAATTTCTGGAAAGAGCATTACTTTGAACAAGGGTTACTCTTTTCCAGAAATGCTCATCTGACACAGCGGGGGACAGAGGCACAACGGCTACAGTACTATCGAAATCGTAATTTTAGTGTCAGAATGGGCATTTCACCAATCGGTCCCAACGCTTCTAACCAGGGGAAGCTGGCACTGCTGCCTGTCTTTCCAAACACAAGTGGTGCAGCTGCACACTCAGCACTGACACATCCAGCTTCCTCCCACACCCCTAATTCCAGACACAGAGATTTTTTTTTTTTTTTTTTTTTTTTTTAAACTTGCACCAGTGTTAATCAGGAAAACTGTGCTAAAGCCAGTGATGTTTCACCGGCAAAAGCAAAACTGCAAGTAAGTGGAAAATCAAGTCTTTTTGAAATTCATTCAACTTACTGTACAATCTTTCTGGTTCAACCTGAATAACATGATTTTTGAAAGGGCCTCAACCTGGCCTCCTTTCCTAGAGGTTCAATTTTGCATCTGCAATCAGTTAAAACCACAATTAATTACAGTAATAAACCTTGCCAATTACACATCCAAATGTCTGATTTGTGGAGCAGTTGGGTAGTTAGGTAACCACATATAGGACTTGCATTGAAATTGAACTTGGAGCCAGGAATCCAAAGTTAGTATTGAAAATTGAATGCTGTTTCCATTTTCCTACATTCTGTGCTTCTCTCTCTTTTGTTTTTTTGTTTTCTGCAAGAAATGATGGTGTGACTGTGATGACAGAGAGTAAATCTATGAGCTACATCAGATCCAGCTAGAGACAGAACTAGCTAGAGACACTACTTGGAATGCATTTGGCTTTACTTGTTAATATCTTTATTGATGATGTTTCCACCATGGCTCGTCCAAAATGTCATGGCTGGGAGACAAAACAGTAATAAAGGAAATTTTCCCTGAAGGCTAGCTGGACCGGAAATCTATGGCTCTGCATCACACTTTCACTAACCACAGATTTGCTAGGAAAAGCAATGTAAGGTACTACTACATGAAGTAATTTGAAAGTTGAAGCAATGAAGTACAGTGTAAATAATTCACTTTTTGGAGAGTGGGGGCTGTTGGGCTTGTGTTTAGTGGGTGGATCCAGCAGATCTATTACTGGCAGTGGAGGCTGCATCAGTAAAATCCATCTTCTGAAACAAAATGTTTATTCTTTAGACATGAATACACTAGGTAGAAATAGCATATTCACACAGCAGCTATCCATATTGCATTTATAAACATAAGAAATTGCTGACTAGAGAAAGGCTCTTTGGTTCATCAAGCCTTTTCTTTCAGTATATTTCATCCTCACCTCCCTGGTTTATCACTATATCCTTCAGTCCTTTCTCTCCTGAGATAAAAACGTCCAGCTGTCTCCCAAACTCATTTAGATTACTTGCTTCGCTGGCCAATTATTCCATATGTTTACTACTGTTTCAGGCAGAATTATTTTACTCAATTCCCAGTTTACTCTTGATTTCCTAGATTTGCAATGTGTTTTCAAGGTCTTGGACTACTGATTTTAACAAGTGTTTGTTCATCTTTCGCATTGTTAAAAAATACATAGAAAATGTTAGTATCCTTAGATGCCACAATTAGGTCAGCAGTCAACTTTTCTATGAGCAACAGAGATAGGTCAATGCTAAATCCAGGACCTGAGCTTTGTTTTCCTCCTGAGTTCATAGCCCCTCCTTCTTTCAATGAGTCCCTCCAACCTCTCACCCCACAAAGGTGTCTATTGAGTCCCTGAGGCAGGGGTCCTCACTGAAACTAGCAGGTTCATATCAGAGGCATCTACCATTTTTTTATTTGCCAGTGAGAATAAACCTATTCTTTCTGGACTTTTGTCATAAGTATTTTCTTAAAGGGATAATATCAAAACTGAGTGGAAGGTGTCCCTGTTGATGGCAGGGGGGTTGGAACTAGATGATCTTTAAGGTCCCTTCCAACCCAAACCATTCTATGATTCTATGATAAGAGAAAGAGCAGTGACTCCCAGATCACTTCTCACTTCATTATGGCACTCTGCGCAATACCTGTGTGGTATCTGTTACCTGTATGGTTTCTGCTATTTGCTAGACTCATATGGTATCTACTGCAAATATCGTCTGATGTTGCAACAGCAGCTGAGATTTCTCATGCAAGTTACAGGTTCTCTTAACTTCCTCAGCAAGGGGAGGGTTCCTTAGGCTTGATGAAAGTGGGGAGGACACATTCCCCCTCCGTGTAAGAAAGGATGATGTTCTCCTTAGAAGTTTATCTTTCATCAAAGAGTGACACCTACATATAACTTAAGGTGGAATTTTGTTACCAATTGCTAAGAACCAAACCGCATGGTTCAGTTCATGAACCTCTCATAAGCTAAACCCTGCAGCGTTTACATAGCATTACCAGACATAATTAAAAAAAAATAGTTGTTGCAACTGAAAGTCTACAAAAAATAGCATCTCATTAAGAATGTGCCCAAGGGCTGGAGTCTGGGGTTTGGGTTTGGCTCTGGCACTTTTCCCCCAAAATCAACAGGCCTCCACCCTGTCTCAAGATTTAATTCTGGGTCTTGGTGACTGATCTAACTACTCTTGGGTCTTCCTCATGAAATACATGGGGTTGATTCTTTCTCCTTTTACACAGTAAACATGAAGAGTAAAATTGTCTGGGAAATCTCTATCACAAATGAATAATACTTTACGTTTTCGATTTGTGGGCTCTTAATTTTCCATTGCACATTTTCATCATTTTTTGCTGAGCACACCTTAATCTACTGGCACAAGGCTTGCTTTTTTAGCTATCTGTCTTCTATGGAATTGCTTGATGCAAGGCCCTTTCTAAGGCCTGATTTTCATGTACTGAAAAATATTTCCATATAAAATCTCTGAATTTCCATGAAAATCTCAAGGAATTTTAGGGAAAATTCAGTTAAAATATTCTGAAAAAACATGTTCATATTTTCCAGTCAGGAGCTATCCAGAAGAAACCATCTGCTGCTTAACGTAAGCGAAACCTTCAGTTTCAGTTGGTTTTTGGACAAGATCAATAATATCCTAAGCAAGTGATGAGTAAATTTCTAAAAAATGGTTTACAACCTTTCTGATTTTCAAAGTCATAAAACATTTCCATTGAAGATGTGTACTGAATTTAAGTGACTGAAGTAGGTTGGGTTTTTAGTCAATTTTTACAGACCATTCAGGAATAATCCAGAGATTCCCAGATGGCAGACTACAGGTTGAAAACCACTGATCTACAGATATCATTAGGATAATCCTCCTAAGGTTTTAATATTCAGCTAAACTTGAACACTGTCCAAATGGCAGTGTAAGACCAAGAAAGTCCTGAGCATCTACTTTATTTGAGATTTGTCATATATCTAGACTGAGTGAATAATGATATAAAGCCTACAAACAAATGAAAATTAAAAAATAATTTAAAAACTGAAGCTGTATAGTATCCAAAACATTCTGCAGATATTGACTTTAGAGAAATACAAGGAAAGAGAGAGAGAAAAAAGATAGCTGAGCTTCTTAAATTTCAAATAAGGAATAAAATTGCTAATGCATACTTCTGATGTTTTCCTCAATTTCTCATTATTTTCTATAGGACCATGGCAATCGTCAAAGTATTGCATTTAATCCTTACAGCAACATTCTTTCTTACTATATTTCTTAAAAACAGTGAATCAATTAGTAATTAGCTATTTTTTAAATTAAGCTTTTTTTCCTAAAGCTTAGGTTTTAGTTCCCTAAACACCTAGAGTGTAGTGCTTCTTATCTGTTGTCAAACTACCTACCTAACCCCCATCTCCCTTTCCTCAGAAAAATAAATAAAAATAATTCCATCACTTCCCATTAAAACCAGTGATTCTTTTTAAATGCTACCTGGACTTGGAAATGACAAAGTCTGAATTTCAAAGTCATATTAGATATGTGAGCAGAATTCTGCTCTGAAGGGTCTACATAACAAGTTACAGCATTAATAGTAAGCACTCCACAGTGTACCAGCAACCTGGAAAAATGCCTAAACCTTTCACGAGTATTTTCTTTCTCCTTTACAGCTTTTACCTTCTCTCTCTCACCGCAATCTAACAGGGTGCTCAAGCATGCTGCCAACTTCAAGCACATTAAGTACTCCCTCTGCGATACGTGCATACACTATTTTCAAATATAGCATCACACATACACATGGCTGAACCTGAACCTGTGTCTGGAAATGTGATTCCTGCTCAAGGAGCTCTCCACTCCTGTCTTCAGCCTGCTTGCAGAAAAATACTCTTATTTAGGAAAGACATTTAGTCATATGCTTGAGCTCAATTCAAAACAATGAGAAAGATGTGTACAAGTGCTTAACTCTCAGAATACTAGAGCATGTGCTCCACATTTAAAATAATTACAAAAAACCTAATTTAATAATTTTGCTAGATTTTTGTCCTTTCTCTTCTATTAATTCTACTTGCCAGTTCTTCTTGTATCTTTTGTCTGCTGCAAATGCTTTAACAGACTGCAGCAATGGTGCTTATAATACTCTTTGTCCTTCATTGTCAACGTACATTTTTAGCTTTCTTCTTATTATTTTGCCTCATATATTCAAGCTGGACCAGGCTTGCTTTTATCTGCCTTACCCCTTGCAATTTTTGCTCCACTCTGCAGCTCTACTCAGTTACAGTGGTTTCTTTGTCTTTCCATCAATTGAGATGTAAAAAGGATAATTTAGGAAGGTGGGAGGATATGGAGTGGGAAGTGAGGATGAGGAAATCTTCTTCAAAAAGTTTTCTCTGTTTTTTACCTTGTCATGCAGTCTTATATAAAAACAGCCTCCCCTGGTCATGGCAGGCCGGGCTACTTTCTCCCCAGCGTACCATGGATTCCATTCAACAAAACAATAAAGCTCTTGCTTAATTTTAAGTGCACACATAAATTTTATTATCTTCAATAATCACAGGTTAAAGATAAGCATAAACTGACGTGCTTTGCCAAAGAAGAATGAACTTACAATTGTTCTTAATGTTCTTCACTGAATCTTGGCCTAAAGATTGGCCATACCAGTCTTCCACGCTGCTGGAAAGCATTCAAGACTTTTGGTGCTGTGTATTATCTCTCCATGTCATCTCGTCTGGTGTCTCCATACCTATTTCTTGTTCACTGAGGAAAAGACTAAGGTTCTGCCTTTGAGTCTGATCCCTGGGTGCCCCTGTCACTAAATCTTAGCTCAGCACAGCTGAACTGCAACTCTTTCAACAGCTGATCATATGTGAATATCCTCAAAGACAATGTAAGCCTCTGGTTTGAGCCCACTTAATTATTTATTTTTAAGTTGTGTATTTATTTTTAGAACAAAGGTGCTGGGCTATTCAAAATGTAACGTAGAAGCCTTTGAACCCATTTAGTCTCCATTTCCTAGAAGAGTATAAAATAACATGGCTACAGATGCAATATTCACTGAATTCCTACTGAGTAACATCTCTTTGTATAAAATCCTAAACTACAGTTAATAAAGACAAGGTTTCAAAGTCCCAGAGAGATCTCCATACCCTTGAGACACTGGGAGAAGGAGAGTGGAGGACTGGGGCCACCATAATTCATGTGGAAGTAGAGCTAAGTCAGTGCTGGATGACAACAGAAATTCTGCCTAAAGTAACCAGTAGCATTTTGTGTGTCATTATCATTACCTTGACAATTCACTATGATGACCACAACGGATGGTATTTGCTTAGTTATTTGTGTGTCATTCCATGGAGCTCAGTGCTGTAGAGCATTCACTAATACACTGAAGAATAAAAAATCAAAGCAGTCTGAGTACCTATTATTCACAAGCACTGCACTAGAAAAAGCACAAGAGTTTTTTTTAATGTTGTGGTTGCAATCTGATATTTATTTTTTACACCATGTGATGACGTCTTGCCTGCAATTTTAGGAAGACACAATGCTAAACTGGTGAGCAAAAAGGTTTAACAATGGACGTC
>NW_010296515.1:0-22500 GCF_000700745.2 Antrostomus carolinensis | reverse complement strand
TCCGAGGAACTGAAACCACGACAATATGTTTCTGATTAATTTACAAATATATGTATATATTTAAGGCTAAACTACAGAACCAGAAAATTCCTACTAGTTAGTCTATCACAGGCATTCTTACACTTTATTAGAACAGACATCATATTGAAATAATAAGCATGGGAGGCCTTCGTTTCTTCTTTGATCTATATTACTAAATGTCTGACTGGCTCAGATTTAAAATAAACTTTGGTATGTTTGCACTTGAAAACTGGAAAAAGACCACAAGTAATAATTTGTTGTCAGTTTCCATATTCCCCAACTAAAAACTCTAGTTTGGTCTGTACACTGCTGGGTGCCAGGCGACGTTAGTCCAGTCACCCCTGCAGTGGCTAAACTTTCTTGTAGGAATATGTGCTCTAGTATGGGAGCAATGATGATAGATCACTTCATCAGCGTGGAACTAGCTGAGATGAATTAAAGGTACCGGTCACAGCTTTTCCTGTTTTCCGAATCTCTTGCAGGCTAGTGTCATTACAGCCTTCAATAACTGGTACGTACTGGAGAAGGGCACCATGGAGCTCCTTTTTCTCTGAACATCTAAGAATCGTGATTTCATGATGTAAAACCCTGCATCACAAATGTGAAGGCAAGATTTTAATCTGTTTAATGATGGCTCTTCAGTGTTGTCCTGTGGGATTTAAAAGTATTTTTTCTGTATAAATGTTGTTGATTTGCTTCCAATAAATTAAATTCTAAAAAACAGTGGTGTTTAAGTGATGTCTATGCCCATCATAGTTGGATTAGGTTTTAGACTTTGTGTATATGTAGGTAATAATTTTACTCAGGTTGAGGTATGGATTATAAAACTTCATATAAAATTAGTTTATTTTCTTATTTAGAAAGTTGAATTCAGAGGAAGAAACACAGAAGGGAGTTTCTGATCAGGAGATGAAAGAATCTAAATTATTCAACCTTAAAAAGCATAATGGGTACAAAATGCTATGGATTGTTACAAATGGCAGGATTAAAGTACACACTGACATCCTTTAACTTTTCTCAGCCTATTAAAAGCATTCTTTAGTTGTCTGTTTAAAAATGATTCTCAGTAACAAATGAGTTAACACTCATAAAAAAGGAAAGAGCTTTGAAAATCTCACCACCTCTAAAAATTCCCATTCTACTGAGCATATCTCATCACTTTATTGCCAAGGTAACCATGGGTATCTCATGAACTCTTCAGTGCTACTGGATGGTCAAATACCAGTGCCACAAAGGACCTAGTTCTCTATCTGCAGATGATAAGGCCATGCTTCAGACACAGTCCTGTGCTCCAAAATGGATGCACTTCAGATTCTAAGTGATGACCGCAACTCAGTTAGGAAGGAGAGAAACATTTCAGAAGTTTCAAAATTCAACAGCAACTCAAAGTGCTATGAGCATATTCCCCTGACAGGATACACACCAATATGGATTCCATTTAAAACATGGTCCTAGCTACCTAAGATATCACCCATCTCCTCACATCACAATGTTTTCAATCCCTTAACAATATAATACGCTCCCAAATGGTGAAGGAGAAGAGGGCTTTCACATACTGAACCACAGAATCAAGATTACTAAGGATGCTTTTAGCAAACATTAAGAGTATCTGCTGAACCAAGATTTTCAAACTTTCGTTAAAATTTACCTCTTCAATCTAGCTCTCCTAAAATAAATATCCTTTTCTGTTATGTGCAATACATCCTGCCAGACACATTGTAATGGTTCTCAAGCACTGATGCTAATGTTTTGAGCAGAAAGCCTGTTGTTATGCTTCTCTTAATTCCTAGAGAAGACCACCCATTCTAAAAACGGTGAGCACCAAATAAGGCATCTAGGCAGAGAGGCAGAGCTGGAGAATCAGTGTTGCTGTGGATGATCTACCACCAAACACATCAGTGCTCAGTAGCCCTGGGGCTTCCCTATCAATACAGGGTAGCCATACTTACTACTGGGTAGCGTAGAGCTGGTTTGAGCCATAATCTGCTAGGTGAGCTGAAGCAAGCAGAAATTAAAAAGCAAAGCTAGAAGAGATGTGGCCTAAATACCCTATCTCTACAGTATTCCTGACTCTTGCTGGTCTGATGAACAAAGGATCAGGAGGACCCACTTTTCTGTGTTTTGCTACTTTAAAGACATCAGGTAACACATTCAAAGAGACAAGCTGATGTGCTAAGGAAGTTCAATATACATGAGAGGGTTGCTGATGACATATGGCTAGTTTTAGACACAACAAAAAAGAAAGATGACCAGCTGTGTGGATTGCAGAATGAAAGCTTGTGAAGCACATTTACAGGAAAAAAATAGATGTTCTAAGGAAGGGAAGAAGGATGATTAATAAAATAATAACATGCAGTATTATGGTAAAAAAATTCCCATTGCATCTGAAACAGAACAATGACAGAGAACTCTATTCTCCTGTGCTGTAAGAAGAAAAACATTTCGTAATCTTTTGTACAAAATTTTCCTCCTGAAAATTTTCCTTCAGGTAAATTAAAAGGACAATGAGTGGCCTGTACAATGACTTTGAAAACAGTGAGTATTCACATGGACAAGGAAGGTGACAATGAGTATTATCACTCATCAAACACATTTTGGCTCTATTTTCTGGAAAGAACTGGGGGTTTTGGTGAAAATGTTAATATATTCCTTTGGTTCCAATTTCCAGCAAAACTATTAAACTTTTAATAAAGTTTAATAGTAACAGGGTTCTGTTACATAAGAATAAACACACATTTTAGCTCTAGTCTTTCAATTCATAATTTTCAGGGAGTGAGTTCCCTGAAAGTAGAATAAATAATGGTATGGTCTGACATAGGAATGGAGAAAAGAATGTGTGCCAAAAATTAAGAACAGAAGAATTTCTGACAGTGAGGGTAGGAAGTTTAGTGGTGTACTTTGTAGCTGGCAACTAATTAAAAATAAAATAAAATAAAATGCAGTATTAGTTCTCTATAGGAAAATATTAAGGCTGCTACTGAGAGGACTATAAAGTTAGCTGAGATAACTGGAAATAGTTCTGTTGCAGTTGTGTGTGACAGAATGAATTACAGAAGAGAGAGATGCTCAAAGTTAGACTTAAATTTTGCCCATAGATTAAAAAGAGGTAAATTTGGTAGCTATGGAAAAGATGAATTGATAGAAAATATTTCAATATTACATTTTAGATAACGAGGGAGTACTGAAGAGAGCAGCAGTGATATTGGAAAGATGGTTTTCAGGTCAGTCTACAGGCATAAAGCACAATGCCTAGTAATAAAACCAAACAGTATTACGGCGATTTTCTTCTCCTAGACATTATATGATATCTCCAAGACGACTGGATATAAAATCCTATTTCAATTGAGTAAGTGAGAATTTTGCCATTATCTTCTTTAGAATTTGATTTGGAGTCTAATTTAAGAAACTTAACCTTTGAGTAAACATACGGAAATGTTACTTTAATCTTTTGAAAAACGAAATCTGTATTACAGACAAATATTGAAGAGTTTTCTGAAATATTTTACAACTATTGAAGAAGACTGAAAAGACAATATGGAATGCATCTGTAGAATAAATTGATATAACCCAACAGGAACTAAAATTAAAGACACTAGTTGAAGAGACCAAAATCTGTAATGAAGCCAACACAGAGCCTGTCAAACCACTAACCAATCAGTATGGTAAAATAGTCTCAGAAGTAATGAATGCAAAAAAATTACTGTAAATGCTGAAGTAAAAATCATATTGAGAAGGTCCTAAAGTGATGAACAGAACTAAGCTAGAAGACAGAAATAATAAGTTTAAATAGTTCTCTCTCTTATTTAGAATGAAGCGCTTCATCAAGTTCTGCTTCGTTAATCCCTTGAGAGAGCTAGAGCAAAGATATGGGGTCAGAACACCTTACTTAATGCAAGCCAAGAAAATAATCAGTACTACTAAAAAAAAAAAATCTCCCTTTCATTAATATCAAGATGTAGAGCTGGGTCCCTTTTAATGGCATAACAGAATGGAACTGTCTGGTAAGCTCTATATTTTTCTTCTCCAAAATGTGAACATTTACCTGTTGGTAGGCTTATAAAAAAATCTTTATGTATGCTAAAAAGCATCCATGCCAGCACAATTTGGAGGCAAATATCCCTTCTTGACCCTTTACAGTCATTGGTTTTGAGTTAAGGTACTCCAAAAAAAGGGTTGTTGTGAATATCAGATCCAGGTATGTGACAGTTCTCAAATTTTCAATATATTTATCTCCACGATGGTTTTTCAGGCTCACCTAGATTATTGGCTATGGCTGAGGCAGATGATCATTTCATTTCAGATCTTTTTACTTAGCCTTTCCAATTTGGAGTAGGAATTTGTGAGTCATATGGACACGTTTAGGAATGGAACCAACATTAAGTATTGAACAGCGGTACCCACACAGTACAGTTATAGCTGTCTTTGAAGGTTCAGCCTTCTCACTGACTGATTCTTTTTTCAAGATTGGACAAGATGAAGAATCTCAGATTATGTGTTTGGAAAGTTCAGGACCACATAAGGATTTTCACAAATCTGGTCCCAAACAATCCCAGTGCTCTGCCTTGCAATACACACAGGGAATCAGTTCCTACAGGGCTGATTTAATTGAATTGGAACCTCTATCTAACCTACCAGACCTGGTTCTTTTTTGATTGCCCTAAACCAAATTTTTACAGAAAATAGTTTATAAATGCATCATGAAAGAATACAGAGTTCACAAAGCCATAAAGATAAACCTCCGTTTAATATTTTCTGCTCTATAGCCAGGATTTACAACTGATAGGGAAAAAAAAACCATGTCCACTATGAAGAATAATGTACAAGGAACAGTTATGCATTCAGTAGCTGATTTCTGTTAGTTGGTATAGAGAACTGCATAAATCAAGGATTCAAGGAAACACAGAAAAGGGATTATATAACATTTAGAGGCGAACAAACGTGGCTGTAAAAAGATTAGATACCTTAAATACCCGAGAAACAGAAATATTTTCTTAATGATTTCAAAGGAAAGGAACATTCAAAATTAATCAGATATGAACACACCAAACTCTAGAAGTACTAGGGTCAAATACTTCTCTATCCTGTAAAAGAGTATGCAACATATTGTGGAGTAATTAGTGAAGTAGCCATTGCTGAACATCCAGAATAGTTTTCTGAACTTCAGCAATACTTTGAAAAGCCTAATTTAATGGGGAAGGCAACATGGATTTATGATAGCAAGGTCTTTCTTAATTAACTTGCTGGTGTTGTTAAATAAAGTTATCACCGGAGCAGAGGAATGGAAATGCTGTAGATATTATCTCTTTCAGTTTTATTACAGCACTTGATATAATTTCAGATTAAAGACTATAAAGTAGAAAAATGTCTCATAGACAAGTACCAACAAGTGGTGGGTTAAGCTGACTAGTGAGGAGACTCTTCCTACTTTTATATGTGAGTTAGACAACAATATCAGATAAAGCTAGAAATAGAAAAGATTCATGCACTGTTAGGCATGAAAGGTATGCTAAAGGGCCAACCTACTACCCTACAAAGGCAACAGAGGTTCTCTGTGGACTTCACTGGGAACTGGACTGTAAATTTATTAGCCTTTACTGATTAATATAGAAAGACGTTTTTCTTGAGATGCAGATGTTGCTATGTAAATTGTGAAAAAAATGTTGCAGAAAGATGTAATTGATATTTTCTGAAACATCTTGGTATAATACATGAGTGAAAGTATCAACAGGCACAAAATCATTTATCATTATCTTCCTCACCATCACCATGCTGGATCATAGCTTAACAAGCTCTGTTAGGGGTCTTTAGTTTAATTCAAGATTCCTCAATTTCTGCTGCTTTGTAAATCTCGGGCTCATCTTTTGCTTCTGCTTTAATTCAGAGCAATTGTGCATTCACCGGGCTAACTAAAATAACAAAGTTTAATAGTGCATCTTATACTACTTACTTTAATACACAGGTAGAGTAGGCAGGGCCAATCATACCACAAACGTTATGCTAAATACTCTGAAGCCTGTAGACTATAGGCACAAATCCAGTCACATGTATGGAGATTAAAATCTACTCTGCATTTAATGTGAATGTGGTACTGATACTGCAAAAAATGCAATCCATCGTTAAGGAAAAGCTAAGCTACCCAGAACTGATTTCTTCAGCATCAGAACTTATAAACCAGGAGAATGATGCAACTGACTTGGAAAACTAATGCTATGATTTAATCTGTGTTGCATTAGAAACTAAGAATTAGGGTTTTTTTAACATATTTGGTGCCATGTCCTGGCAGTAATACTTACACAGTGCTATTGAGCAGCAGTTTCTTCCATGTGAGAACCCTTTGAGTTTCACTGGGTTACACACAGAATAAAACACTAATCAGTACAAGTAAGGTCTGGCTCTGAGTCTGGCTCATAGACAGAGGACCAGAGAGAGAACTTTGTTTTGGTTATTCTCTGAGTAAGAGACTTTGAATTTCCTTTTTACCTAAGCTACATCTGCTGAGCTAGTTTATTACAAAAGAAATGGGAACTATGGCAATACATAGCTCCAAGAGTCTCCCATTCATACCATAAATATGTGAGGCCATGGCTCTGGGCAAGCTTTTCAACACATTCAGTAGCAGGATTTGATAGAATGCAACAGCTAGCTCTCATTGCACCTCTTAATTTGCTTGCTGGAACTTGGCAATTTACCTTTCAAGAGCCATAGACCAAGTGGATATCTGTTTGGCACACACAAAAGTTCTTTTCAGGGATCTAGTGAAAGGGTAAGGTATGGTCTGCAGCTTAATGAAGTTATAAGCTAGTGACATATCTTGCCAGAAAATATTCATGACCTACTAAAAGGAAAGAAAACTAGTCATCACAAAATAAGGGACTATGTTTTAATTTTTAATATACCTAGTTTAATTTATACTTACCTGGTTATACACACATATATACTGAATTTGCAAAGCAAATGCAATGGCTGCAACAACTTTTGTAGTACAAAGACACCACGTTAATAACGAAACCCTGAACCATTCATAGTTAAGGCCAGGTTTGTTGAGGAATTCATTGGAGTTTTGGCAAACGTTGTAAGACTTTTGGGTGCAGTGCTGCAATTGATGTTTTCATGTGGCAACTAGGTGAAATTGCTGTGGTTCAGGCTAAGTCTCACACTGAGTCTGAACTCAAAACCTCAAAGATGAACTCTAAGCCATGAATTTACACAGATTTACAAACGTTTCCAAAAGAAAATTCTGCATAGGAAATATGCAGCTTGGTTCTTCAAAGGACATCAACTTTCCAAAGTATACATAATTTTGTTTTGCTGTTGTCCCAGTGAGGCTAGAAAAGACTATGTGCTTCTTCCTGGAAAGCCCTCTTCTCTGCCTCTGGGTCCTACAGAAGATAGTTATTTCTATAATGGCAACCTGTGTACAGGATTTTGAAACTCCTGACAGAAGCAAGACCTGAAGCCTTGTCTCTTTGAGGAGACAAGAGCTGAATATATCCAGCTTTTAACAGGTGATAGGAAGTAAGAAGGGAACATCGGTAATCAATATTGAAATATCAAGCTAGTGGTCATTGTTTTGAGGTTTAGAGCAGAAGTGACGAGGTACTAAGGCTTGAGGGGAGTGGGGTCAAGGGCTCTGAATTGACACCATCTTCTTGGACAAGGGACAGTAGAACATGGGTCTAAAAACAATGAAGGTCTGTGAGAAAGAATTATGTCTGATTTGACAGCATTTATTAGTGTATGTGCCTCTCATTTAATGTGCTATGATAATAATTACATTTCAATTTAATCAGCTTCTGAAGAGCAGCTCAGGTATGTGGGGAGAGAGAGCAAACACGGAGGAGGGATTAGCTCTGTGTTTTTGGAGTTGGGAGAAATGGGGATGCTACTGCAGGAAGACATAGGATGTATTTTGGAAAAGGATTTAGCTCAACCTCAGGGAGACAAGTTGGAGTAGGAAAGTGACTCTGGGGGAGGTCATTAGTAAAGGGTGGTTGAGGAGCAGGCAAGGGCTCTAGAGCAGGAGGTATGGGTGCCATGAAGCCCCAGGCTGGAGGGACTGAGCGGCTGGCTCTCAGCAGGGCTGGGGTAGGAACATCGGGAAAGGAAGGGTTGTCAAATCACATTGGGTCTGACCATCCCCTGAGCACCTCTGGTTTGTTTCAGAGTTCCTTAGTAGAGTTTAAATTAATTTATACATAAGCCTCAAACTTTAGAAAGGATTAAAAGGCCTCTGGAAATAAATACAGGTAGTTTATTATCTCAGTTGTCTGGGTCTTTTTCTATTTTTTTTTTCCCCATTTCTCTTTTTATTACCACAACTTGCCAGTAGTCTTAGGTGGAACATATACTACACATCGATGTTCTGTCTACCACTGAGCACAACGTGCCTATTTCCACAGGCTTAAAAAGGAAAAAGCATGAAAACACACAGACTCCCCACCCCCGCTACGTGCTTAGGAAACAGTAGATAGCAACATCTGCCATAGATGTGTAACATTTTAAAAATATTTACTAGGAAAATGTTAAAAGAATGTATAATGTTTACACATCAGAAGGCCTTGATCCAAAGTGTTTTCCTCAGAAGGGTGTACTGTTTTGCCATGTGGTAGGTGCCCTGAGCTGCTGTTGATTTGAAAAGAAGCAAGAAGTATTTGGTGCCACAGCACCATTTAGGCACCGACAGATGCAGGTAAGCACGACACAAGAGAAGAGGAGGTGGGTGGTGAATTCAGCTGATTTCAGTGGGAGCTAGGCATGCAATGTATTTAGTTACTTTAAAAATTTGACAAGGTGCTCATCTGCATTTTTAGTCATGTAAATATGTTTAAAATCTGACCTTAATGGAGCCTGTTGGCCCTTCCACGTATATTGGATGCCTTCCCCTGAGATTGCCATCTTGCCAAACGTCCAGTGCATGACTACCCACTATCACTAAGCAAGATTAACCTGTGTCTGTGTTTTAGGAGCTTGCACAGTCCCCATAAACCCCTAGGAGATTAGGCAACCTAAAATGAAAGCCAAGTCATTTACTTGATCTTTTACTGCCCGTTTCTTCTGGCTAGCTTTTTAATAAAACCTCCTTAAAATCAATAAAATATATTTATAACAAAAAGTACCACACTCCTACCAACAATCTGCGAGCTGGTACATACACTTCGCGGCTTATAAACTGACACACTGTAATAGCTGCACAGTTTTTAGCAGCTGTCTCTCACACCATGTGTCCTGCCCAAGTGGAGACTGAGATTCAGACATGGTGTTCAAAAACTGGGATTATCCTGTAATTTTCAGAATAGATGGCAATTATATAATAAATTTCCTAAAACCAAGCAGGGAGAAACAGCTGAAGAGGAGAAGGTGTTGGGTTTTTTTTCATAGCAAAGAAGATGTGCCACCCCACAGGCTCTCAGATATTCTGGAGGTGGGTATAGGGTAAGAACCTGAATATTAAATATATAAATTGATATTTTGTTCCTACCTACACTCTAGTTTTGGAAATAGATATGTGACTTCCATAACAAACAGCAGGTGAATCTGCTCAACCTCCTTAAACATGACTCTAAAAGTATTTATGAAAAAGGAGTCTAGAAATCTGAATTCTGCCTAGATTTTCAAGAATGAATCTTCTTCTTTCTTTTTACCTGAATGAGGTTAAAAATATTCTCTCCTGCAAACTGCAGACAGATCTCTTACAGCCTGGCCTTCCACCTCAATCCATTCCCCATAGGAATAGTGGTATCTTTTTAAAATTAAGTTTTCAGCCTTACAAGGCCTATCCTTTCCACCTCTGTGATGAACATGCCTTTACTGGATTTGCAAAGTTGACAAGACAGAAGGTCACCCATCCCAACTGCAATTGCCAAAAGCTGTCACAGACCTTGTTACACGGTAAGAAGAAGCTACAAAGTCAAAGACGGATATCTATTGCATTTTATAGTTCTATTTTTTTAGCCCTGTATCTTAAATGGGGATGAATAAGCAAGATTTGGGCCTTTACTCATAAGCAATACTAAAATGGTGCAATTTGCATATCTTTATAATAATGTAGGAGCAAAAGTTTTGAGTAATCTTAATCTATATGCTGTTTTCTTGGCTTACTAGCCACGGCTGAATTGGCTCATCTAGTGACTGGAAGTAAGAACTAACTCTCAGTAAATCACTCAATTTGCATAACATACCTGCTTTTTACAATCAATTATTTCCTCACCAAAATGCTAACAAGTTGGCTTATTTTTTATTAATTAAAAAAAAAAGAAGCAGCCAAGCTTGATTCCTTCTTTTATTCCACTTTTTGATAGCATATAGTGGTGAAGTTGGCAGATCTTCTTTACAGGATTTAAAGTTTTCAGATTCTATTGGAATTCAGAAGAAAAGTTTCAAAGTGCTCTATAGCATTACAAAAGACTTGTGCCATTTTCATCTGTTAGCTTGAGCAACTTGCCAGTAAATAAAGATGAAAGATTACAATAACTTCAAATAATATTTTTATGTATTTAGAATACGTTCCAGGCAGGGATCTCAAATTGCTTCATGAATGTTAGGGAATATAATCAATGAAAATTTCACTACATCACTCCCTGAAAAAAAACAAAGCAAGAAAGAAAAAAAGAAGTTGTTTTGGGGTGGAGAAACAGAGGCCTAGAGATACCTAGTGACTGACCCAAGGTCATACGGGATGAAAAATGCATAGCTGACAGCTGAACCCAGGGATGAGCTTACAGAAAATAGCAGTAGGTTTCTGCATCAAGAAAAGACACCTCCATCAGCAATCGGATTTTTAAGAGCATAGGGAGAGTAGTCAAAATCCTCTTGTTTCATAAGAGAGTCATTTAAGATCTATGAATGATGAATGAATGATGATATTTTTCCTACTATATAAGGTAGTACTTGCATTGTTGTTGAGTACGAAATAATTCCTGGAATAATTAAGCAAACAAACAGAAAGTATTAGAACACTTTGGAAGGACTGACATTACGGCTGATTTGCAAAGAAGTTTTAGGTTTAGGGGTGCTAATCCTATCAAAACAAAATAAGAAATGGGTGCCAAAGTCCCTGGGGCCTCATTGAAATTCTCAGCTCATATCACTGTAATTGATCACATATGAGCACAAATTAGAGTTAAAATAGAATTTAATTCTATTGTGTACATATGTTCATTTTTTTCCTGCCGTCATTCATTCATCACTTTCTTTTAATGCACTTTTCATTGAGTGATTTTCAGGAATAAAATGACAACCCCAGAGAAAACACACTCCCTTCCATACCCCATCCCTCAAAAAAAAATCCTAAAATATTAAGAAGCTATAACAAACAATGGACCATAGCATCAACTGCCTTGAATTAACACCATTTCTCTGCCAATTTAAACTAGCTGAGTACGTGGCCCCCTGCGTTTTTGTGTTTTCCAAGGTTATTCTCAGCAGCACCTGCACAGTAAATAAAGGTAAAAGTGCAACAAAATAGATGCAGACGTATCGGTGAATGAGGAGCTCTGCTTCCATATACATTAGTGAACTTTTCTCCTGACAAACAGGCTATCACCGTATAATGGGCTTTTCCTGAAGTTTACTGCGGCACTGTTTGTAATAACATTGCATCCAGCCTGCCTTGTTGGTACTTTTGCATTGCAGGGTAACAGTTCTGAGGTGGCAGCAAACAGCTTCCGTGCTTGTGTCAGGAGAAATAAAACTGTTATTATTTCATACACTTCAGAGGCCACACTCGAACTCAGCAGCTCTGCAGAGCTGTTGTGAACAGAAAGCTCTGCTGTAGAACACCGGGCTGCCCCCTCAACAATAAACCGTCTTCTCTCCCCTCCGTGTTTGGCTTCCCGCCAGTTGCCCATTTGCTTTACACCATCAATTTATATTCACTGAGATGGTGTAAAGTTCTAGAACAGCACTGATTATCAAATCTGCCTGCCAAACATATGAGCAGCAAAAGCTGGTCTTCCAGAGTCCTACATGTATCATCCAAGGGCCCGATCCTGCGAGCTCGCCCTAAGAGGAGCAGCGCTTGGATCAGCCGGAGCCAGCGGAGCCCTTCACCACAGCAAACGCCGCTGCTGGGAACAAGTGCTGGTGGGACGAGGTCCTCGGCGGCTCGGATGCCTTGCACAGAGCTTTAGAGGAGAGCTTTGCAATAACCCTGCAACGGCATAAACCCTGCCAGAGTCAGTCAAGAGAGCTCGTAGCCTTTGTCACACCTTTTGATTACTATTTCATCCAGCAGCATTTTGCCAGCTGATACTATCTCTTCCAGTATCTGTGAAGCAGCTTTTAAAAAGGCTGTAGAATAGCCATGCAGCCACTCATTCCTTGCTAATCCCAAATACCTAAAATCCCAAAAGCTCCCTTCCTCTTACCCCTTCCCACATCCAAAGTTATCCAACATTAGAGTTCAAAAAAAGTTAAAAATCATGAAGCCTTAGGAAAGGACTTTAAAAAGAATACAGGTTGATTTTTGTTTGCCTTTCACGTCTAAGGAACATGTAAGTCTGACTTCCAAACTTCCCATTTAATCATGAGGCCTAGGAATTTACTTCTTTAAATGGAAGTTTAGATTCTCAGAGGGAAGAAAAAAAGATGTTTACAGCTGGGATGGTTCTTTAGAAAGACACCAAATGTCATGAGAGCAGCATTCAGGAGAATTGAAAACACCACATTAACAATGGATTTTAGCAAATTAATTAGCCTTGCCCATTTTAATTTTTCTTTCACAATGCTTTAAGCTTGTGAGAATCAGCCACAAAGGGTTTTGTTCATAAGTTACTTTGCATCTAAAAAGAATTAGGATATTTCATGCTTCCTTTTCCATGCGGTCATATATTGGTAATCCTAATTTGAATCCTTTTGCCTCATGTGCAATTAGTTCTCACTGAAGCCAATAGACGTCATCCACACGTAAGGAAAGTGGCATGGAGCTTTAATGAGTGGGAAGTAAATGTAACAATGAAATAGCAAATGAAGAGGTTTTGCAAACAATACAGGTTCCTGGATGTGAAACAAACCTGTAGAGATAAATACATCTACCTACTCTTTGCTTAAGAGCTTGGGCTCACTTAATGCATTCAAAACTGCGCATGCTTTCTCCAAATGTTTCCTAGCTGTATTAGTCATCTCTCAATCCTAAAATGAACTCTGTGCATGTCCTGGTTCTGCACATCCATAGTGTTATCTGCAAGATTACAGCCTTTATTGCCAACTATTTGTAAATAAGGATAAAAGTCAGCGTAGGCATCTCTTCAAATGCAACTTTAAAATACCATATGTCCTTATGCTTGTGTTATGTGACGAAACCTGACAGATCAAAGGACCAGATTTCCCACTCTACATTGATTATTTACTATCATTCATTTTCATGCATTTTAATATGTGGTATCTACATTTAGGTCCCTGAGAGCCAGAGAGAATTCAAGCTGCAATACTTGGATCCAGACTCTGAACTTCACATAGCTTGGGGATCTGGCATTTTGGTTCAGCCTTTCCTCTATGTAAACAACAATGTATCTGAGATGAAGTCCACGCTGCCTTCAAACATGCTCAAGCTGTCTTCCCCCTTTCCTTCTCTCCAATCTATTCACCTTTTCCCCTCAAAAAAGGAAAAAAAAATAAAAAATCAGTTCATGGCTAGAAATTCATAACAGATTTTGACTGCAGGCATCAATCCTTCAATTCACAGTGTAAGTCAGTGGGAGTGCTCACGTTGTCTTTCTAAACATAAACTAACAGAGTGACCCAACAGAGACAACAACAGGGCTTCTGACACTTTTCTTTATTGCCCAGTCATAAATTCATAAAGGGATGTATACTATCAACAATTGATAAGTTTGCTAGATAAACATCAACACCAATTTAATGACTTGTGTACACGTTGTAAACCATGGAATCTTTATACAAAGAAATCAGACAAATCAAACATGAGCTGAAGCTTAGAGGAAAGCAATTAAAGCTTTAAGGGAAGGTTGCTGAGGGAGGCCCCTCTATCCCATTATAGTGTATAATAGAAAATGTGTTAACACGGAGTACAGTATGTGAAATTAAATTAATTAGTAATATAAAACACTTCTAAAGCAGCATGTCCATTGATAGATAAATAGATTAAACATAAGAGATAAATAACCCATTCAGAGATCTCAGCTCTTTTTTATCAAAGAGAGGAAATGAAAAAAGAAATCAAACTTCCTAAAAGACAGAGGTGATAAAAGTATAGCTAAAATAGACATTTTAAAGCCGACTTGTTTGCCCCAGGCTAGTGATTGAAAAGAAAAAGCATAGCTGGACCATAAAAAAACTATTGGACCGTATTTCATTTGCTATAGTATATTTAAATGTTTCACTGCACACCAATTTAAATCTAGTGCCTTACAGGTGTAAAATACCTTAAGCTGTACTGCTATCTGAGCAACTGTAAGGAAGCTTTCCTTGAAACAGACTTCCTACAGTTACCTCGCATAGCCTTTCTTAAAGTTACTGATCTACTTGAGGCTGTGTGGGGAAATTTTTTCTGCTCCAGACATCAAAATGAATTACAGCTCCTTGCCCCTAACAAAATAAACACATAATCTTCCGTTAGGATTAAGGACTATTAGCACAATACACACTGGGACAGGAAGAGCTCCCAGAGTCCACGTACAAAAGCTTAACATGTTCCCTAAACTCCAGACAAGACCTTTGTAGCATGTACAACTCCTCAAGTAAAGCCAAAGCTGGAGGTCCCTACTCATACTTTCCGCTATGCAGCTGCCACAATTTAAGGAACCAATTAATTGCATACAAAATCTGTACCTGCCTGGTACTCTTCACTGATTGCTTCTGTGTATCTCCTCTAAGCTTCTACCAACTTCCCAGATAACTTTTCCAGTTCTACCTGTGATAGTAACACTGCTGACAGAACCTGATGGAGCACTTCCCTCACTCTGATTTGCCAGATGAAAGAATCTAATAGCTCAGAAATGTATTTTTTTGACTCGATGATCTCAGAGGTCTTTTCCCACCAGGAGATCCTATGATTCTATGAAACTGGGACAACTGCTACTTCCCGCAGGTTATATTGTGGTCACTTCCCAGTTGAACATCTCTGGTTTCTGAGGTCAATGGCTTTGCCAGTTTTCTGGGATTCCAATGGGCACCTTGTGCATTTGCCAATTTCAGGCACATCTTTGGTGGTCCAAACTGTAGTTCACAGATCTCAGGTTTATGTCTATGGCATGCAGCATGTGGAAGTGTCCTTTGTTCCCTACCCTCTGAATTAGGTGAGTAATGTAGAAGTTACTGTGAATTCACAGTCACATTGATGCATATTCTAATCTGGAACTTGCTACCAGAGGAAAGTAAGTTTTGTTTTGGTGAAAGTAGGCTTTTCTTTATTCACCTCCACAGTGATATTCACCATCATATAAAAAAAGCTTTTAAACGCTCCCTAGGGGAAATGTATTATCCACTATTTCTCTAAAAAAGGAGTGGGGGATGGGATGTAAAGGTAAGTAAAGCTATAGGTCGAAAAGCAATGTTTCTCCAGCAGCCTCAACAGTGTGCATCATTGCTCTAACACAGCTGGTTAGTACTTGAGTTAGTTAGATCCGTCTAGGTGCAATAGAAAAATGATAATGTGTAGCTCTTTTGTTAACAGGGATGCAAAGCATTCACCTCCTGAAATGTGGAGGGGCACTTGGTCAGTATGTTATGAAAAAACAGAAGGGTGTTTTTTCATATAACATATCCAAGGGTGAAGAGAGAGGGGATGGGACATACCTTGAATGGGTAAACCATGCCAACTCTACCATGTGATGTTCAGAAATATTCTGAGCAATTTAGGTACACAAATTAAAGCTGCCCTGAGGCAACTTTAATTTAGGTGACCAGGCGATTTGCTATCACTATGTAACTGCTAAAGCCTCACTACATTTAGCAACATCACAGAAGTAAACTTTGCATACAGGTAAATCACTCACTAGTAGTACCTGCACTGAATCAACCCATGTAAGCAGTTCAGTCAAGATGAGGTGTGCATTTAAAGACAAATCCTGACCTCATGAGCACTGCTGCAGATCTGCAGTAACTGACTACCAGTGCCTCTCTTCCTAGTTTCTGGGAAAGGACTCCTAAAATTTGCCCTTTCAGTTTATTATAGGCAGAACAGGTATTCCTCTTGTAAAACAGTATTTCCGTCTGCTAAACTTCACTTTCCAGACTGATATTTACTCTGCAGAATGTTTGCCTAAGCCTCAATTATTTTGGAAAGTTTTAGCAAAAATGATTCAGCCATTTCTGAAAATGAAATTAAAGAAAAATATTGGTATGTTGTTTCTCGCTATATTTAATTGAGGCAAGCGTGCTTTGGAACAGAAGCATAACATTTGGAGAAGGAATGGCCCTGCTCTCGGGGATGTGCCTTTTGCCATCTCTTTGAAAATCCACCCACATTTGGCCAAGCTATAAACCTTTGAAAATTTTCAATTAGCACTAGTTCAGTAAAGACATTTAAGAGTTTGTCAGCTAAATTCTTCAAAGACTCCATCTGTACTGAACATGCTCCAGCCTGTACATGCTGGCATCTGCAGCACCCCTCACTGAAGAAGAGAGCATGCGCTGCTCTGGCTTGGAGCAGGACTTCCTCTGAAACAGCCCTTCTCCATTGCTGTGGACTTTCCTAGGCCAGGGTCTGAGCATGGGGTGCTGTCACCTGTATCCTCCACATCCCATACCTATGGGGCAAAAAGGACCACAGGGGAGTAATGTAAAGCCGGCTGGCATTTTTCTTTTAATGTTTGCCTCCAATGCCTGTCATTACAAAAAGCCTTCAGAAGACTCCTACAGTGTGAAGCTCCTCTTTTGCAGAGAAATGGCAACTAAGTCAGGTCCCAGCTCTTCATCCAGTCTCCATAACCCATCTCACTGGCCCCAATATTTCTTCTTCCCTCATAATTTCCTTCATCCCATTCCGGTTCCAAGGTCCAAGTCCCAGCAGCTGTCTTCTTCCAGTTCCACTCCTAGCCCAGTTAATTCTCAGACACCTTCTCTCTGTGCTCCAGCTCTGTTCCTTCACAGCTGGAGTCTCCTTAATTCCCAGTGTAGTGCCAGCCTCCTTTTTCAGCCAGTCCCCCTTAATCTCCTCCTTTTCCTCTTGGTATCTCAGCTAGTGTGGCACAAACTACATCCTTCTCTCTTGGACAGCTTTTGTCCCCTTTACATAAAGCTTTGGCAGCTTCCTCCAACACTGTCCTGGGCATCAGGAGGAGCAGTAGGTATAGGATGATAGTTGATTGTTTTGATGCCTGGCTATGACTGTCATCTCAGGCACATTGAAGCATCCTTGCAATGGTATGCACAGTGCTTCCACAGCACGAGTGCAGTCTCACCAGCACGAGGTGGTGTGGGATTCACAAGTAGGGCTATTTAAGACAGAGTTTCTGGAGGTTTAGCTATCAAAACGCAGGAAATCTTCAATAAGCATCTGTGAACTGTGATTTTTGCTAAGACTTAAACCGTGGCCAAATTGTTACATTTTTATAAGGGAAGCAAAAGCACACTCCTAACATCCACCTGCCAAATTTCAAATCCCCCTTCTCACAAATGAGAGCACTAAAGCTGTTCAAAGAAAAGGTCTCCAGAATTACTTAACATTGTTAAATAATGTGCACCACACTTCTGTGTTTTGGGGGTTTTTTTTGTTTTTTTCTGATCTATTTTGCCTGAATTTTTTCTTGAGATTTTAACAGTCTTTTGAAGGTCCTGAACAGGACATAGAGACTGAGCATGTTAGATACTTGTAGGACCTTTTAGCTGGATCAAGTATTTTCTGTTGTGTATATCTTTACAATACTTCCAAGCTATCTGAAAAATGTAACTTGTTTGTCTAACGTGGTTTAATTTTTGTGAACTGATACAGTTTTCTCTATTTACTTTCTCTGCTTTTCCATCAGCTACTCACTAGGGTTGACTCTGAACAAGAGTTTGTTAACCCGTGATCTCTAGTAGGAGCCTGGCTCTACAGGGCAGAGTAAATGCCAGTTAACTTAAGTAATAAAAGAAGTAAGATACCTCCTGACCATTGGGTAATTTTGTGTCAGTAAGAAGAATACTGTTACTTTAAAAGTCTCATACAATACTTTGTCTCAGAGGTATTGTTTCCATTGTATTGCATTTCATAGATCACTACGCAGCTTTAATTGAAGCCCCATTCCTTCAACCTGACCATAGGAGGACTATGCACAACCTGGAGTTTTCTGCTGGGAGAAAGAGAAAATGGAGACCAAAAGAACAATACAAACACATTTTGCAAAATAACAATATTCCTTTTTTGCAGTTCATGACAACCTGGAAAGTTTGAAAGCTGACTTTTCACTGTCTACCCACTTCCCAAGCCTGCAGTTTCTAGCATCTCTGTCTTCTATCTGTA
This sequence comes from Antrostomus carolinensis, assembly GCF_000700745.2. Classification (NCBI taxonomy): domain Eukaryota; kingdom Metazoa; phylum Chordata; class Aves; order Caprimulgiformes; family Caprimulgidae; genus Antrostomus; species Antrostomus carolinensis. Next base: position 4,079 of record NW_010296515.1, on the reverse strand, counting down.
TGAACCAATGAATGCATAAAGGTTACCATCACCTGAAATGGCCTAACTGATCTGAAAATGGTTTGACTAGCTGGACACATGAGTAAAGTCACATAGTGTTTCATCTTCTCTCACTTTTCTGGGTTCTAGATTGAGTTTAGAACATAGATTCTGGAAAGTCTTTCTGATTTCCATACTGGAAGGCCAGGTGGCATCTGGCCGGGTCATAGGAAAGAACCTGTTAAAATAGGAATGAAAGGTTTGAGAAAACTGAAGAGTTTGCTGCCAGATTAACTTGTGAGGTGTAAGTAGGACAGGGTAATGCAGCAATGTGCAGCAGAACGTCTTCAAGTTTCAGAGCCATTGGGCTATACGAGCTGATAGCAAAGTGTCTGTTTAGATTTTATTTCTTTCCAGGGCCGGTATGCCTACAAGTCCACACTGACTACTTGTCCTGGTTTTTAGCTGGGACAGAGCTGGGTTTCTTTTTAGTAGCTAGAATAGTGCTGCGTTTTGCTTTCAGCCTGGGATTTCTTATGAGAAGACTGTTGATAGCATACCAATGTTTTCAATTGTCACTGGAAGTTGAAGGACTTTGTGTTTTGTTAGTGTACAAGTGCAAGGTCTAGGAGGGGTGAGGAATAGTTAAATTAATAAGGTAGACTGGCATTCAGATATACCAATGGGATATTCCATATCATATAACATCATGTTCAGTATATTAATGAGGGTCTCACTGTTGTGGGGGCTCTCTCTTTCTCTCTGGCTTTTGCTCCAGCTCTCACTCTTTGGGGATTGCATTTTTGGTTTTGGGACTGTTGCTCCTCTGGGACCATCGCTCCTCTGGGATTGTTATCCAAGAACTGGCTGGGCTTGGTCGGCAGGTGGTAAGCAATTGCACTGTGCATCACCCATTTGCATATTTTATTACTAGTATTATCGTTATTATTTTAAGTTTTATTTTATTTCCATTATTAAATTGTTCTTACCTACAAGCCTCCTTACCCTTCCGATTCTTTCCCCTGTCCCCTGGGGAAGGGGAGAGAGCAAGTGACTGTGGCTGCCAGCCAAGTGAAACCACCACACTACTTTGCTTTTCATACACCGACATTTTGAGGAATTCCAGAAAAATTAAAGAAACATACACAAGAAAACAAGACCCTTAACTGAAGAAAAAAAAAAGAAAACAGCAAATATATCTCTCAAATTTCATGAAAAAGAGAAAACTAAAGAAGAAAAATCATCACAAACAGAACAATAGTTCTGTCAGAAGTTCCATTTTACAAGAAAGCTTTTGTAAATGTTTTTTATACAGTCTTTGTAATTAAAAGTATCAAAGCACCATCATACTCTGGTAAAACAGTGAATTAGGTTTTTAGGCATGACATTCCCTCAAAACTGTGTGTATGTATGTTTTTAACACAGGAAGCCTCCTTCATTGAAATATACGGTCTTTTTGCTTAAAAACATAATCTTTTTGATATTTGGGGGATAAAAATTGCCTGCTGTAGAAAATGTTTTAAATACTAAACATTGTAGGAGAAGTAACAAAATGTTGCTTTTAAAAGTGCAGTTTGATAATTCCTGTGATCTCTCCATCACGTGCCTGTACGGAAATCTCCAGCTTTTTTTGCATCTTGGAAAAAAATTACAAAAAGTCATACAAAATGATACTAAGAAAAGTCAAGGTCTGAGGCCTCATCTTCCTCCCATTAGATTCAATAGAAAACAAAAATAAATCCTATTGTTTTTCCAGTCGTCTAAGACCAGGCTGTGAATGAGGTGTGGAAACTAAACTACATTCTCAAGCTTAAAGGTGGTCCCTTTAGGTCAGGGCTCTGGCACACCAGCAAGTCATTGTAGGAAATGCATGTTGCCACTTCTCATTGCAGTAACCTTTCTGTTGACAGGGGACTTCTGTCTCCAGGGCTGTCAACCTGGCAAATTTCACAAGCATTAAAAAAAAAAAAAAAAATCACACAAAAATTAAACAAAACCAGAGCCTAGGAAAAACACATCAATGTAGAGGCTCTATTTAAAGAGGAATTTGGAACTAGACTTCTGTGACGTTTCCTGTACTTTAAATGCCTTTCTTTTTCCACCCAATACATTAAAGGGACATGATCAAGGCTAAAGAACCTAAAATTAGACCTGCCAGCTGTGTTTTGGTTTGTGAGTATTCACAGGTCATGCTGTCCCTGTGCACTGCCTGTCTGATCCATTCTCTGGAGAAGGCAAAACACAGGGACGTAAAGGAATTGTGAAATCCCCTATACCTGGCAGTACAGTCTCTGCTCTCCTCAGAGTGAATTAGATGGACAAAAAGAAGACAATACAGAAACACCTCTGATCTTGGAAAAGGCACGGGGCTCTGGGTTTGTTATTTTATACTTAGCATCTATGTTTCATCTTGCATTTTGGGAAACTAATAGGTTTTAAAAGGTCATGCAGGAAAAAATATATTAATATTCTCAAGCATATTTGATTTTAGGTTAACTGTGTGAGCTTTTACAACATCTTCTGAAAAGATCTAAACCTTCCATAATCTTGCCAATGCAAGCTGAGTTTTTAGTGTCTGAAATTACTCATTAGCCTGCCAATTTTCCACCTAATAACTCATTTAATTACTGAAAAGCAGCTCTAGATAGTTTGCAAATGCTCTATAAAACCTACTACTAAAATTTCAAGGGGCAGTTTATCCAAGAGGCATTAATCTGACCTCTAATTTTCAGGTGGTACAATCCTGACTAATTTGTTTTCACAGGTCAAGTAGTCACACATATAACTGCATAGTTTGTATGTGTTTACAATCTTTGCATGTGCAAATCAGAGTTTTGAGTTGAGGAGCTCAAAATTAGAGGCAGTTTTGGATAGTTCAGCCTTATAAAACTGCCAGATGAGCTCTGCTTTTGTCAGAACAATCATCCAAATGAGTCAGTCAAATAGACATGGGTGTGTTATTGCCCTGTAATTAGGGGTTGACAAAAATCTGTAATTTTCAAAATAATAATTGAAAACGCATGTGGAAATGTTATATAGAAAGCTATATTTAGTAATGTTAAAAGCAACACTCTTCAAAAAGAGGTACAGATTTTGAACCAGAGTAAGCGTCCAGGAGAGCCAATTTTTTTTCTACAAAAGCAGCATTTTGAGCTCAAAATAGTGCATAACTCTGCCTAGGAAGCCCTGGGAAACACCAGCTCAGAAGCAGCAGTTTTAACGGGACTCTAACTTTCTCTCCCACAATCCCAAGATGGAGAAAGGAGTTGAACAGAACCAGAACAGCTCCAGCTCCTCTCCACTGAACCTGCTGTCAGTACTGGTACACAGGTGACAACACTGCAGAAATGGATTTTACCCTCTGAATGCACCTAATTAAATTCTGAGGGGGCACTGTAACATGCAATACTCATCCTCTAAAACCTGTTCAGGTCCCCTTCAGTCTTGTGTGCATCTAAGAAGGTCACCCTCTATGCAGGTAGACTTCTGGAGTCAAAGAATATGGAGGTTATTATATGAGTTGATCAAGGGAATATTTTCTTAGAGAGCAGGAAAGGAACAAACAAGGATATATCACAGAGAAAGAAAAAAATTGAAGGTAAAGTAATAACTTTGTTTGTTGATTTACTTTACTATCCTGTCCCCTGTTTAAATTTAAAATGTATGTCAAGGGAAAAGGTTATTCAGCTCAGTTGCTAAAAACATTTGCACACCATGCACACTCTGAAAGACAAAAACTCAAGAGTTCTTAAATCGAGATATACTTGGAAGAAAGAGAAGACGAGCGTATTATCAAGAAAGAGATAAGAATCCCACTGCCACCATATGATCTTCTCCATCCCAAGGTCTGACTCTTTGGAGCCCAGAGAAGAAAATGGTCAAGAGCCCATGGGGCTGGTGAGAGCTCCTTCCATATGGAGGCAGGGAGGTTCATGCGAGATTCTTTCCATTCCCATTCAAAGATTCAGAGAAATCCATAGCAAGGTCCAGGTGATCAGCTTACAGTCATAGAATGACTGAATTTTTAATACTAGAAAACCACAGGGCAAATATAACTTAAACCCTTGAGAAGGGTGTGAGGAACTGCACTATGGACTTGT
>NW_010296514.1:2638-16090 GCF_000700745.2 Antrostomus carolinensis | reverse complement strand
TTCTCCAGGCTGAACAGCCCCAACTCTATCAATTAGCATCCCAGTGTTACACCGTGGGAAATGCATTTGCTGAACCCACAGCAAGCCCAGCCCCGGCAACCTTCCCCTGGAGATCACCGATTCCAGCGGGGAAACCCCAGCACAGGGAAGTGAAGGCCCAGCAAGGTAGCGATGCTCCTCTCGCAAAAAGCTGTGCAGCCAGTGTCCCACTGCTGCCCCCAGCATCCCATCACTGCACCAAGTCCCACTGCTGCACCAGCATCACATTGCTACACTCCACGTGGTCACACCTCCTGCCCTGGCTCCTTCCTTCCAGTCTTGGTGGCTGCAGCCCTGTCCCTCCCTTCCTCCCAAGCATGCTGGTGGGGAACAGGGACCCCCCAGGGTTTCTCTGCACTGTCCTGGCACCCAGAGCTCCCCACGGTGCATGTCCCCCCAAGCCCAGCCATCCCCTGCATGTCTCCAACACACCTGCCCCGCTGCAGGATGACACATGCCGTGGGAGAGGCTTGCTCCCCGCACGGATAATTCCTTCAGCTCCCAGACAAGAGCCAGAAGTGGGATCCCTGGGGCTGGGGGTAGAGGAAGGGAGGGTGCTCGGATGCTGAAATGAGGATTAGGCTCCAGAGCTGGGACGTTGCCAGCTCCCTCTGCACAGGTGTTTTGTCCCGTCTGGGACAGGCAGAGGGGACACATGCCCTGTGCTCCAGCCAGGTGACACTGTCAATGCTGAAACGAGCCCGTGTGCCATGGTAGAGGCGAGTGTCTCTGTCCCCAGGGGGATGGCCTCGCATCGGCTCTCGCAGGATGTTGATACAAAACAACCGCTGGTCACCACGTCACCCATGGCCAAGTGACATGTAGGCGGCACAAGAGGAATCCCGGGAAATTCCTCGAGGCTTTGGAGTCTGCTCCTGGGGTTTAGCACAGCGAGACTGTGCTTCCCAGCTCTGCTTTTTGGTGACTTTGGGTGGGAGGAGGAGAGAGGCTGGGTGCTGCGACGTGGTCCGGGGAACCAGGGTGGGGGCTGTGTCCCTGCCACCATCCCAGCTGGGAAAGACAGGAGCTCCTTCTGCAGCAGCCATGTGTCTGGCTACAGAGCCCCAGCCAGCCCTTCTCTAAAGGACCCCCAGAAACACCCACTAGCCAAGGTGATGGACACCATCTAAAGATGTGCTGGATCTCCTGGCCAGGGGAAACAGGCACTTGACCCGGTGGTGAAGGGAAAGCAACAAAGCACAGTCCTTCCTTTTAAAAGATCCTGAATATTTAAGGCAGGAGAGGTCACAGGCAGGTTACTGGCGACCAGCCCATGCCTACTCAATCACATCAGAAAGCAAAGCACGTGCAGGGCCGGCACGTCTCCCAAAATATCCATGCCCTGGGTACCACAGGAGCTGCCCCTCCCTCGGGGTCCTGTGTCCCCAAGCCAGCTCCCCTCACCCATCCTGTTTACACCCCTCATCTTCCCAGTAGACACGATCCCAGCACCCAGTGAGGAACTGGGTGTCTGTGGTAGTGCTGGTCTGGAGAAAATAATTCACGCAACAACAACCAAAAGGAAAGGAGGCGAGAGGAGGAGTAACCCTGTATCGAAGAGGCACATGGGGAGAGGTGTGTGCAGGCATGGACACATTTGGGTCTGTTTTCCAAACCCCTTGGCCAAACACTCTGAAATCTGAACCAGACCTGAATTCCTCCATCATGCTTCAAAGCAAGCCCTTGGACACTGGGAAAATTCCAATCCTCAACCAAACGCTTCCTCCTGCATAGCCGAAAACTCCTCTGTAAGAGCAGCAGCAATGGGAAACCTCCAGCTGACCAGCAAATACAGAAAAACCTTTATTGGTTTTTCCCTTAGCAAATTCAAGAGTCTGCCTCAGGGAACTCAGTGCAGATGCTGCCAGCCCCCAGCTCGAGGGGGAACACTCCCAGTGGGAAGATGCATTTGGGGAAAATAATGACTTGAGGTGGAGAGATGGGGATCCAGAGGTGGACATAAGAAGTTTGCCCTCCTCACTCATCACAAGCATCCTATAGCACGTCAAATGCTAAAGAAGTGCTAGAAAAAAAAAATAGAAGGAAAAAGCCTAGATGAAGGAAATATCCTTAATAGAAACAAATGAACCCCAAACTGATAGATACCACTTGGACTGCAGCAAACAGGGAGGGAATTTTCCCAAATGCATTTTCAGCTCAAGCAATGTGAGACTATTCATTTTTCTTGCGTAGTTTTGCCATTTAAAGTTGTTGTGTGTGACTATCTCTTGACCAAAATAAACTTCGTGCCTGTTTCTAAATAAAAAAAAATAGTACTCAAAGCATTTCCCCTCTTGCCGCACCCATAAATTGCAGCTATTTTCTCTGTGTGTCCTTTGTTTAAACACAACGACCTCTATATATCTTCTAAGATGCCCCTTGGCAGTTGGGAGATTGGAAATGAGAGCTCTTCAGCAGCTAAAGATTCTATAATGAAGCTCTTTTTACTTTCTCTAAACCATGAACCCATGAGCCACAAAATTTGGATGGGAATTTTTCCCAAAGAATAAGACATTTTGGGCAGGTCCACATGATCGATCTCTAGCGATGGAGTTCTGGGGCTGCACGGAACCACATGCGTGCTTTCAGCTCTCCTCTGTGGCAGAGGAACATGCTTCAGCTGAAACCATCCCAGGGAGACTAGAGCCAGCGGGTTTTGATCTGGCCTCAAGATAAGGAGCTCGAGTCTTGTTTTTCTGGCGCAGCACTCATTGCTGCCCTTTCCCTCAGCAGATACCTGTCTTTGCAAGGTCTCTGTTGGATACCATCAGTCCTGCTCCATGGGTGGGGAAACTGAGGCATGAGGAGAGCAATACCCCAGACGAGGCAGCAGCCCCGTTAGCAGACACAGACAGCACAAGCAGAGCACAGGCTTCAGTGACCTTCACCAAAGTCATGCGGGAAATCGGAGCCAAAGCTGGGAATAGATCCTGCCTATTACAAGACCCAGGCTAGCACCTCGACCACTGAATTAACCCTCTTTGTACTTTTTTCCCCCCTCCTGGCTCCATGACAGATAGTACTCTTTTACTATTATTAATTTTCAATAAGGGAAGAAAATATATTCATAAAACATCTGTCCCCATTCTCATCCAGCTACATCAGATGCTCAGGTCAGTGCAAACAAATACCAAACAGTCTCTGGGCAGCTTCACTGCTCTTTTCCATCCCCTTGGCATTCTTGGGGCCAATAGTAGTAACCTCCAGTTTGAATCAGCAAATGCATGTCTGGATGTGGCCTGTAAAGGCAGGTCAGACCCCTTGGGAACTGGGGTTGCTGAAATCACCCAACCACATCACCAGCCCGTGCAATATTTTTCTCTTGCATTTTATCACCCAGTGCACGGGACTCTCCAAGTGCTGCTGCTCGGTTGGGGTACGTCTGCTGCAGCCTGACAGCTAATAACAGCTTTTGCTGATCCGGCAGTATCAAGAAGAGCTGTGATTTTAACATTTCTCGACCACAAAATATCCCAGAGCAGAAACAATTACAACAGCAAGAGGTGCTTTCTTCCCAGGATAGCTCATTTGTACCAGAATAAACTGTACCAGCATAAGCTTTCGCCAGTATAATCTTCATTTATGCTTAAGAGGCTTTGCCAGTAAAACTACAGTGACCTAGCTCTGCTGGAAAACCTTTTCTCGCGTATCCAGGGAGTTTACTCAGCAGCTCGCTGGCTCTGCGGTCTGCTTCTGAGAGAGGGGAAGTTAAAAAAAAACAAAACAACATCTCTCAAGGCACAAACAGACTCCCAGACCCATGTTTTTCCACAGCTGAGGAGGGTTGCAGACCCAGGACACAACCCCACAGCCCATCTGAGTGGGATCAGAGGGGTCTGTGGGTACCCCAGGGCTCTGGGGAGCTGTTACAGTGCAAACACCCCACGCGCCTGTCCCCAACGCCTGTCCCCAACGCCAGCAGAGATTTGGAAAGTAAGTTGCCCACACCCCCTCGCTTCCGCTTTTTTTTTTTCTTTCTTTTTTTTTTTTTCCCTCAGCACCTCTTCCTCCTTAATCAGAAAGCAGATCAATTCTGGGTATTAAACAGCAGGAAATTCTAAATTTGGCTTGCCACTCCCTTCCTTAAGTCAACCCTCTGTGTTAGGGCTTTGCAGCACCATGGGGCCACGTTTGGAGGGGATTGGGACCAGCAGCTGAGATCAGGCTTTTGGAAACGTCCTCCTCCTCTGCTCTCATGTACCACCTTGGTGTTGACCAGGTTCAAAACTCTCCAAACCCAAACACACGTGAATCTGCAGGTAAATGCAGCCCATGGAGAGCATTGTACCCTCCTTCGGTGCCTCTGCGGGGGTTGAATTTCCCTAAATAAACTTGGTAGTGAGAATCACTGCCCATTTGCTATCATTCCTCAAAAGTAGTACAGAAATCTCCTGGTGGGCTTTCCACCCAAGGAACCTCAAATGACAGAGGTTTCACCTCTCCTCCTTTCTCACCTTCCTCAGCATCGTAATCCAAGGCACTGGTGGCAAACAGCCTGCACCCACCTACAAAGCAGAATGCAGGCAGCAAATCTGGGCAGGATATGAGGGTTTGACCATGGTTTTCATGTGAAAATGGCCATGGGAATATAGTGACCACAAGAGGTCAGGTCCTCACTTTCCTCCCTGAACAAAAAGTGAACAAAGAGTGTGTTTACAGCAGATGAATTTAAATAGCCCCTGGCCTACAGTCTTGAGTAAGCTTGTTCTCAGTTTACACCAGCACAGCTGAGATCTGAAGCAAGGATGGAGCAAGATCTATCTCTTCCCCTTCCAAAGCTGGCTGCTGTTGTGGACTTGACAGTGCCCAACTTGGGCAAACTCAAAGAGACAACCTGCCTGGTGCAGCGTGGCTGTTACCCCAGAAAACCACCCACGGGTCCAAGAAACAAGCATCATCTTATGGCCCAAGGACGTTAAACTGCATTTATAGCACTTTGCCCAGCGAGGAAAGGCAACCAATCCCCTTAAACCACCCAGGCACCAGGCACGTGGCAGAGGAATCCCTGGGAACAGACACATCAAGACGTCAAGACGCAGCTGTACATTATCCATACATCCCTTCTAAGCATTGCTGCCACAGCAACAGGCAAAAGGGTGTAGGAGCACCAGAGCACAGCTCAATCATGTGTGTTGGTCCTGAGTAGCTGTGATTTCATTGATAAGTAACACGAATAGCTTTTTCTTTTTACGTTTCTGCACTTGAGTATAGACAACCCCAAGAACATCCTTCTCAGATCCCCCCAAAGTTTGCACATGGGACAACACACAGAAATGTGTCCTTTTGTGCACATTTAAAAATCATGACGTGCAGTTTCTCCTTGGGAAACTGCTCTGAGGTTAGAGAGAGTTTCTTCAGCCACACTTGGCACTTTCCCCTGAGAAGTGCCAGGCAACGCCACAGCAGTTCGAGCCGCTCGGGGATGGTGAGAAATTCAGTTTTGGCTACTGTCTGCTCCAGGTGGGTTCCTCCTCCTGCCTGGTTTCACTTTGACCAAACTAAAACCTCAAAGCCACACAGCTTCTCATCCCCAGCTTCCCCCTCTGACCCAAACCAGGCAAAAACTGATGACAAGACTACTTGGCACGGCCGATGCCAAACCCAGTGAGGAGCAGAGAGGCATTTTGGGACTTCCAGCCCAGCGTTGGGGTCCTCTTCCCAACAGGGTTTCCTTGGCTGGAGGAAATTTGGCAGCATCCCGCCACGTGCTGCCAGCCCAGCCCCTTACGGGCAATCAACAGGCATTAGCTGCTGCCTCCTGCCAAGAGCACCTTAAGGGCTTGATGGGCCATGGCATGAGATTACAGTGCCCATGAGCAGCTTTTCCACTGTGCTCTGCATGCCAACCTCTCCTTCCCAAAGCCTGCCACTCAGGTAAACCTCTGCTCTCCTCTCAGAAGATGAAGGGGAAGAAATGCAAAAGCATCCCACTAGCATGCCATGGGACAGGGTTGTGGGCTCTCGAAAGCGGTACCCATCCCAAACCTTGTGGCAACGCTCCTCGGAGAGGGCAGCATCCCTACCCCATGGGGCAGAGCCAGGACACTGCTATCCCTGTAGCTCCAACATCCATCTTCCCTCTCTATCCTATTTTCTCCTCTGGATGGAACTTTGCAGCTAACATTAGACCTTCCTGGCACCAAGGGGAAGGACAATCATGTGGTTGCAGCCATGGGCTCGGGCTGCCAAGTGCAGCATTTGCCAAGTGGCATTTGGGGGTCTCTCCCTAGGCTTTGCCACTTCTGAGGCAACTTCCGTGGGTGACCATGGGCTCACCAATTTTTTGGCAGTCCAGCTTAAAGCACCACAGAGTCCCCTTTGGGAGATACTCACCCCTAACCTACCCTATCACCTGCTAGAGCCTGGATGCCCACACTTCTGGTGATCACCCCACCACAGGATCCACACCAAAAACTGGGATGCTTCACCTGATGCTTCAGAGGTAGCGTGGGGTGGGAGGAGCAGCCCCACTGTGGACATGTGTGTGCAGGAGAGGCACAGACCCCACACTGGGGCTGACCAACCATGTTCAGCTCCAGCATGAGGGCTCATTTTGTTTTGTTTTGCCTCAAAACCCCATCCCACCTTCTCAAGAGCCCTGTAAAAGCACAGTCCACTCCTGGAGCCACTGGCAGAGCTGGAATCCTGCAGGGACTATTCCCATCCCCGAGGGGGAAGGACTCAGAGGAGGAATTTTCCAGAAGCCACTCTCCCTGTGAGCCGCCGTGTCACCAGAGGAAACGCGAACGCCTCTTCCTCTGGCCGCCGTGCCGGCAGCGTTCCAGGACTCCTGGCTTCCTGCTTCGTGCAGACCCCCATCACCAACCATCTCCCTCACCCATGGTGGACCCCCAACCCATGTGTTTTTTTCAGTTTGCATCTCTCAAGCACACAGGGCAGGCTCTGAGCTCCCCCCTCTGCAGCAGCCGGGGTGGTGGGTGGAGAAGGTAAAAGCAGGAAGCGTGAGCAAGCAGGAGAGCGTGACAGATGGAAAGTGTGAGAACTCTTGGAGAGAAAGGGAAGGCAAAGGCGAAGGCAAAGGCAAGCCCAGGGGAGGGGAGTGGGCAGCTCGGCTTTCCCCCAGCCTGGCAATAGTGGGTGGAGGGGGAGAGTACACCCAGGCAAACAAGGATTCTGCTGATAAAGCAAATGTGACTCAATCACACGCTTGTGCAAAGATGTCACAACAGTCCTGAGAAATTACAGGCTCCTATTTCATCCCTCAAGGGCCAGAGCTGTCCTTGCTCTTACAATGCGCTCTGTTCTGCTGTCAGCGGCTCAGCGAGTGCCCCTAATTTACTGGCTGGGAACCCGCTGCAGGGACAGGCAATAATAGGTGCAGTGTAGTGCTGCTGCCAGGACTCCTGGGCTGGCAGCGGGGCCGAGGAGATGTCTGCTGAAGGACTCAACACCGTAGCTTTTTGGAGCTCCTGCCATTGTAGTTGGAAGCAGCCTGAAGTGGGGGATCACAGGTCGATGGGATGGAGGTAGGTGCCCCCAGCCCAGCTCTCTGCCCCAAACACGGCAGCATTAGGAGCCTCCAACCCCTGCTTGAGGTTGCATCTCTCCATCTTCTTGGGTGGTCTCATGCACCCCCAAAAAAAAGGAGGTTTGGGGACCCAGAACTCACTGTCAAAGCACAAAGGGCTGAGCCCCCATCACTGCAATCGTTCCCTGCCACCAACTTCCCCAAACCCAGCCAGGAGCAAGTCCCCCATGCCAAGAGGGGACTGGTATCTGCTGGCACCTTTCAACCTTCCAAAGAACATTGATGAAGCCAAAACGTCAGCAAAAAAATGCCAACAGAGAGGAAGATTCACCCTCTGTTCTGCAAAGACAGTGGAAGGGGGCACCTGGGGGTGCCCTCCCCCATGGGCATCACCAGCGCAGGGACACAGCAGCGGTGGGACCCAGGTGCTTCCCCACATCTGCCCGTCCCATGCTAGGAACTGGGGAGCTCTGCTTGGAGCTCATCCTCCCCAGCAAGCGCTGACCTTCGCAGCCTCCCTGACTTCATCCTGTTCTCTGAAAGGAGCATGGTGAGAGCAAAAGCGCTGCGGTCCCGCAGGTTGCTGAAGCTCATTATGGCCTTTTAATTACATTCAATTGCAGTTTTATGGGCTTACGGGCAAATTGGAAGTGATCTAATTGCCCTTGAGGGGGTGCTACGCTCTGAGCTATGAAAAACTGAGCAGGATCCAGTGAGACGCAAGGAGAGCTCAAAAGCATCAGGGTCGCTGAAAAAGGAGAAGTTTTGTCTCACATAGAAACTCCCCCAAGACCCCACAGTAATGACCCTGCACGTGGCATGTGCCAGGTCCATCGGTGAACCCAGATTGTGCACTATCCCACCACCCCAGCCCGTCCCACCCGCTGCCCCCCACATGCTGTGCCAGGCTCCAGGAGGAGAGGATGGACGTGGAGAGGAGATGGGTCTCAGACTTGGGAGCCAAACAGGTTCTTCCCCTTCCTCCTGGGGCAATCTGCTACCTCAAGCCCTAAAATACTCCTCTCCAACGTAGGCATGGAAAGAAGCAGCCAAAAGAGTGCAAGGAAATGGGGCTGAGAGCTCTGGTTAATGGGAGCTCCCACTCCAAAACAGGTATGCTGACCCACACCATCGAAGAGGAAGCTCTGCTCTTTGCAAGACATGCCCATGTAGGGGTTACAGCCTGCTGTGGGGCTCACAGCCCGTGGGACTCGGTAATAAATGTCCCCACCATCTTCTGCAGCATTAACCCCTCAGCCGTGCCCTGCCCTGCCTGCAGCTGGGGAGGGGACCCAGCAGCTGAATGGCCTGGAATAGAAAAGACCTTCAAGATCATGGAGTCCAATCATTCACCCAACACTGACAAGTCCCCAACTAACCCACGTCCCTCATCACTATGTCTACACGACTCTTCAATCCCTCCAGGGATGGGGACTCCACCACTGCCCTGGGCAACCCCTTCCAATGCCTCAGAACCCTTTCAGGAAAGAAATTCTTCCAGGGGATTGACCAGAGGTGCTGGCAGAAGTGACAGCACCTCCACACTTCCCAGCTGCTCTTCTGCTCCTGTCTGCAGTCAGCATTGAGAGCAACCACCAGCCCACATCGCTTTAAAGGGTCCTACACTACATGTGCAGGATCCATCCGATGGGACAAGCTCCATCGTTGGGGTCTAAGTCAGCAGCAGGAGGTGAGAGGGGAAGGATACGGCTGTGTTTGCAGAGCCTCTTCTGCATCTGGCTTCCAGGAACAACGGCCTACAAACCACCAGCCAGACGGATTATATTACGGTGCTGTGCGTGCACATTAATCCAGATTTGAGATAATTACAGTCATTCACTTGGCATAATGGGCTTTAACTGATCCAACGTGGCTGGCGCTGGTGCTCGCCGCCAGCATGCAGCTGGCATCTCAGCACCCCGAAGCTGTGCTGACACTGGCTGCACCATGACCAGCAAAAGGCAACACTGCTAACTGGTTTTCCAAAAACCAGCTATGATAGTTCTCCTTAGGGGATGCTGGACCACAGCAGGTGATCATAAGGCTGCATGGGTCTTCTCATTTCCCAGGTAAGACCCAGCAAGTCTGGCTTGAGCACAAGGTGTCATGTGGTCAGGAGACATCTCATGAGCATCCAAGTGGGATGAGCCATCTTTCCCGAGAGCTTTGCTGCTGGGAGCAAGGGCAGTCCATAGGAACACCATTTTCACCATTTTCCAGGTCTCCTTGGAGACATGCCCACCTCCCAGCCCATGCTTGGTGGTAGGTTAGTCAACAGACCCCAGGAGGTCCCTTCCCACCAGCATATTTGTGCACACAGAGTTGGAAACTCAAGATGGGCAAAAGATCCCGGGATCCCAAAACAGTCATCCCTTTCCATCTCAGCTCCTTCTCTGCTGCTGATGACTGGAGCATGCTCCAGAGAAACCTAGTTGCTTCAGGGACAAACCACCCACTTTGTGCATCACAGCTGGAGGTCCAGGAGAAGGAGCCTGAGAACTGGGTGCCTACGTGCCACAGGAAGACGTCTGACAAGAGAGGGAAGGCAGCTGCCAGAGCCAGGTCACCTTCAATAAAAGCAAGTTCCCTCTGAAGACTAGACAGCACGCACTGTTTTTCAAAAGAAAGAAGCTGCCTCTGGTCTTACGTGACCCCCCCAGGTCAGGAAGGAAGGTTTAAGCCCCCTCAGCAGGGTGACCAGGCAGGGTTGGTGGGTTGCTCCCCCACCCCGGGGCAGAGAAAAGTTTGGGGAAAGCTTTTCCCCCCAGGAAGACTGCAGCAAAGGATGTTCTGCCTTTGGGTTTGAGTTTCTGGTTGGAGTCCAAAGCTAATTAGGCTGCGCCAAGTCCAATCAGATAGCCTCAGCTAATTGAGCTCGGCACGGCCAGGTCAATGTCCAGCGGGTCTCCGCGTTCCAGGCATTTTGTCAGCTGAAAGATAACTGCCAGGGCCTGGGAAGAGGAAGGACCCTCAAAAAATGTTCACTTCATGTACCAAAGCCAGAGCCTTTCCCTGCCGGAGCTGGATATGGCCCCAGCTTAATCCCTGGGACACCACAACCATCATCCTCGTGCCTGAGGAACCCCAAGGGATGAAGATGCCCCAACAGCAATGCTGGGGCACAGTCAAAAGTGAGGAAGTGGAAGATGAAATAGGGTGACTGTCCACCATGCTCTGTGTGCATCTCTCACCGTGTCACCCTGAGAATAGGCGAGCCACGTCACATGCCACATATCACCTGGGTAGCAGAGCCACCAAACCATACAGCAAAAGCAAATCAGATAAATTCCTAGCCACATGGCTACTGAAAAAAACAGTAACACACAGTGCTCCGCGTGCTCCCCACTCTCCACACAGCTACCAACACCTCCTCCAAAGCTGGCTTAGATGTGTCTACACCAGACTGCAGCCTACAGTCTACAAAAGCAGGGGAAGACATGGCTCCATGAGCCAACACAGCTGCCAGCACAGGGCCAGCAGTGGTTCCCAGATGTGCCTGGCTGCAGACAGATGAGGAGCAGAGGGGAAAACTGCAGGAAGATGAAGCCCTGCACAGTCCCAAGGCCAGACGCAGAGTTGAAGCCAGCAGCTGAAGTTGCTCCTGCGGCCACCAGGCACACGTCTTCCCGGATCAAGCTACAAGTGACTGCACCCGAGGTCAGAGAGCCAGGCAGAAGAGTGGAGAGGGGCTCTAAGGAAGGCTCCAGTGAGCCCTTCTTTGGGTGGTTATTAGCCCACTGCAGAGCTCCACCAGCTCCCAACTCCTACATCAGATTACAGTGAGGAAAATTACAACATCCAGCTTCCTAAAACCCATGTACTTCCTTTCTTCTAACCCAGCCTTTGCTTTCAGCCTGAGCATCATCCACCTGGGCAGGAAGATGGCAGCCTCGATCTCTGCGACAGCAGCAGGAACGCCGAGCACAATCCCCCGCGTCCACCCCCTCCACCCCCGGCTGCTGGGGAAAGGCTGTTCCTCTTCAGCTGACAAATAGATGAGACGTTTCATTAATAAACCTCAGCTTCTCCTAACACTTCTGATTACGATCTCTCTGTTTGGATCCGTGCTCATATTACACGTTCGTCTCAATTATATATTCCCTTCTCTTTAAATCCCCACTTATCTCCTTTACCACGTAAATCAGAGTGGGCTCTGGGTTTTGTTTTGGTTTTTTTTTCCCTGCCTAACTTTCCCTGCTCCAACAGCACTTAGAAAATAAACAGTGATTTAAATCGTAGCATGTCCGAGTAGCCTCCAAGCTCATCTCAAGCATAACGAACCCATCCCGAGGGGGCTGACATGGGTCCTGCCAAGCCCCCCACCAGCGCTCACCTCAAGCCCCACCTTGTTTGCAAAACACATTTATTTAGGTCTTGCTCAGCCAAACCCGTCATTGGGATTCACTGGGGACATCTCCCTCCACAAGACCCTCAGTCCAGCCTGAGCAGAGCATCGCTCATACAGGAAGAGCCCAGGCTGGCTGCCCTCCCCTCCCCACTGCCCCACAGCCCTCTGGCAGTTAAGGCAATTGCTTGCATGGAAACCTAATTCTATTAGGGAAGGAATTAGTAATTTTTAACTGTTCTGCTGGTGGCTTGGCTCCCTCCTCCTCCCACATACCAGAGCAGTAGTTGAAGCGCTGGATTCCCTTCCTCTTCCACCGTTGCTTTTAAGAGCAAGAGCGAGGAAGAGGAGCAAGATAGTGTGACAGGAGTCAAGTGGTGGCCCATGCGGCCCTGGGTGAGCCAGGGAGTCTCCAACTGCCCTCCAGCCCCACAGCAGTTTGCCTGCGAGGTCTGCAAGAGATGGCTGTGCCTCACGAGTATGGACACCCAGCCCTGGCATGTGGTGGCTTCTTGATGCCACCATGAGAAAGATGCTCCATGGTCCTCTGCTATGGTGCTTGGCAAACCGCTGTACTAGGCAGGTGGTCAGTCCCTGGTGTGAAGTTCACATCAACTACAAATTCAACAACCCAGTTGTTATAAGGTTTTCACGTGCCCTACATCCCCATGTATCTCCATCCTCCCCTGGTCACTGCTTGTGTGTAAAAGCCCAGGTGGGTGAGAAAACAGCAGAAGCACCACTACGCAGAGACCAGGCGCTCACACCAGGCACCCACCCTGCACTCAAGGCAGCTTGGAAAAAAACAACATCCCCAGGAGCATCTTGGTCCTGTTTGTACAGGGACTGTGGGCAGCAGAGCAGGAGCCCACCATAGAAAGCTTTGCACCAAGGAGAGCTTTGGACCATGGAGAGCTTTGGACCATGGGTTGTGTTGCACCCTGGAGAGCTTTGCATCACCAAGAGCATTGCAGGAGCCCCTCGCACCATCTACCCTCTGCAGGCAAACCCAGCCCCAGCTTACCCAGGTGACGGTGGCCACGCTGGTCCTCCCAGCCCTGTCCTGACCCCCCAGTTCCAATGCCTGGGGCTGGCCCAGCTGTGCCTTTAAGAGGCAAGGAGGGGAGCGCGATGGCTGGCGTTTTCCGAAGGACCATTAATTTGCCAGCGTCACATGCCTCGCAGCTGCAGCCTGGCAGTGATTTATACGCCTCTGAAGTTCATCAGAGGGAAAAGTACTTTCCAGGCGCAGCGTATCCCCCGTCCCCTCTCTCTATCCTCACCGGCGTGAGCTGCCCGTGTCCAGAGCCCGGTCAAAAACCTGAGGTCCCATCCATCACCCCCACACGTCACCCCCTGCCCTCGCCACCCAGCCCAGGCACTCCCCCTCTCCCCAGCATCTGCCAGCAAAAGAAAACTTCCTCTGGTTTCCTCGCCTCCGTGACCCACCGATGAAAAAGCCATTAATTAATAAGGGGCAGCACTGATCCGGCTCCTCTGCCGGCCAGGGGGCTGGTGAACCCCCTCCTCCCCATCCCTGGGCCCTGTCGCCAAAATAAACGGGAGGCAGAAGGAGGGC
>NW_010296514.1:364-2619 GCF_000700745.2 Antrostomus carolinensis | reverse complement strand
CCCCCCCCACCCCGTCCTCTGGGGAGGTTCAAAAGTTCAAGATTTTCACATTTCCCTAACGTTATTTCAGGAAATTGCTGGAGAAAGGAAAGACGGCGCTGCCGAAAAAGCAATCCGTGTGTGGATATAATAATACACATCATCCCCAGGCAGGGCTTGGTGTGTGCCAGCCATGGTTGGGATGGAGCTCCATCCCCACCCCGCACACTACCCGCTTTTTATTTTGTGGCTTGGGAGCTTTCTGTTGACTTTTCACCGTTATTCCTGAAGCAACACCAAAGTATGGGCTCACCTATCACCATGCCAAAGCAAAATGGCCCCAGCAATGGCAGATACCAGGAGATGCTGCCATGAGGACCCTGGGATGGTCCTGGGAGCCGCAACAGTCAGAGCACCAGCACGTACCAAACCACAGTTTGATGGCGATGCTGCTGAGAGAGTTCAAAGCATCATCACCGAGAGCATCACTCGGTGAAGAACTGGCAACATGGGTGCCTAGGTCCCAGGTCCCCAAAGAACTACAGCTTGGCTCCAGTTGTACGCAAGGCTTCCTGCAAACACCATCACCAGTTCTGATGTGCTTTTGGGTTCCTTTCTTCCTTCCTCCTGAAAGCCCTCAAATTCTGGGTTTGCACAAACCTCAAAAGTTGCTCAAAAGCAGCTGAGTCGCACCCGGGTTTTCATCAAACCCAGGTGAAGCTACAGCCTTTGCTGAAGGTTCATGGGAAAGGTTCATAAAAGCTACTGAAACTCTTGGCAAACCTGAATTTGGGGTTACAATGAA
This sequence comes from Antrostomus carolinensis, assembly GCF_000700745.2. Taxonomy (NCBI): domain Eukaryota; kingdom Metazoa; phylum Chordata; class Aves; order Caprimulgiformes; family Caprimulgidae; genus Antrostomus; species Antrostomus carolinensis. The sequence continues at coordinate 1,835 of NW_010296514.1, read as the reverse complement.
ATATGAAACTCAACTACTTTCATGTGGTTTGGGGTTTTTTGTTGCAAAACATTCGGTGTAGCAGCTTTGGGCGAGAGCACGACAATCTAGTACATGACAGCGTGTCTGTAGGAGCGAGGAATTCAGATACACCCCGGTAGCGAATGGCTGGCAAATGATTAACTCTTGTTTGAAGCCACCTCATTAACGTAGGGGCTGGATCTGTGCCACTGCGTGCCTGGGGACATGGGGCAGAGCTCTTGGCGCTGGCAAGGACCCAAGGCAGGAGATTGCCTTGTATCGTCGCACCGGTGCAGCTCCAGCAGCAATGGAGCCGTGGTCATGGCAAGAGCCCAGCTCTGCTGGCAGCCACTGCACGGACATGCCATAGCGTGCCGAGACGTGCCGCAGGGAGATGGCTCACAGCTACCTCTGGGACCAGGGCAATTGCACCCATCACGCTCCCAAACTCTGTCTTGTTGAAACAGGGCACCACATGCCTTTCACTGTGAAGGACAACCTGGGCTGATGGCAAAGAGGGGCTGGGAAACCTCCAAGCCCAAGTGTTGCTTCATTCCTTCCAAAGACGCAGCGGAGCAGAAGTTGGTGTTGGTTTGCTCTGCGGAGTTCTTGGAGCGTTTAGAGTTGGAGCTTCTGCTTTGGGTCTACTACCATCCTGCAGCATTGTACAGAGATGGTCTGAAACTTGGTAAGACCGTACCTACACCATAAGATCAACCAAGGGGGGAGGAGGAAAAACAAGCTTGCCCACACCAACACAATTATTTCGAGTTGGAAAGTGGTGATAAAGCGATGAGGACAATGCCTTGAAAATGAGCAGCATAAGCATCCCAGATTATTGATTTCCTCAAAGGAATGTGATTCTCCCTGATGAGCTCTTCCCAGGTATCCATCACCCTCAGCCTCCATTAACCCCTTGCACTCGCTCTACAAAAGCAAGCTCTCCTCGGGGTCTAGAGGACGACTTGCCATGACAGAAAGCACCTGATACATCTAAGGAGGTTTCTGAAGATGAAAGCAGCACCTGAAGTCTGCACACATTGAAAGGTGGCACATTGGCCAAGGAAACATTAACAATGGTGAAAAAACTGCCTGCATCCCTGGTCCCACTGCAATGCAGTGAGAACATGTCCTTCTGCCCTCCCATGACCTTCTGGCATCACCCAGACCACTGCAGGTGGGAAAGAACCGCGACGGATCGATATCTGCATTTTCACACCTGCCCTTAAGGCTCTGCACCATGTCCATGGCCAGGATGCTGTGGGGACAGGGCCAGGCTGGTGATGGAGCTCCAGGCACCGGGAATTGCCTCTGAGACAAACTGCATTCAAAAGGAGAGAGTGGGACACCCAACCCAGGCGCCCGGAGGTCAACCAGAATCCAGGACTTTTGGCAGGCTGATGAAGGAAGTTTATATTAATTATAGAAATGTGCTAATACCCTGGGAAAGCCACCAACCCTGAAGTGTTGT
>NW_010296514.1:0-321 GCF_000700745.2 Antrostomus carolinensis | reverse complement strand
ACTCAGCCCCCCCAGTGCCGCTCAGACCCACCCCACTGCAGCCTCCATGGTCCCCACCTTCATCGTACCTCCACCAGGTCTCAGCCTCATCACTCCCACCTCCTCCTACTTACATCCCAGAGCTGATTTTTTCCCCTCCCTTATACAATCTAAAGCTGTTCATTTTAAAGCGCCACTGAAAATCCCCAAAACACCTCAAGTAGGGTTATGGTTGCTTAAAAACCAGGTGACACTGGGGCCAAGAAGCAGCACTGGGATGTTGGGTCACTTTCTGAACACGACCCAGGCTAGGAAGGGATTAAACTCATTCATATCTAAACA
>NW_010296513.1:0-13248 GCF_000700745.2 Antrostomus carolinensis | reverse complement strand
CCAACCCAAACCATTCTATGTCTCTATAATCACATCAGGGATGGGTCCTGCCAAACACCTCTTGTGCTTCAAGACCAAAGTTAGGATGATAAATACACGGGGTGCTGGCTGCACCCAAAACACCACTTGAGAGCTAGCACTGGAGCAGGAGATCACATCCCAGGGCTGCTCACTCCAAAGCACTGTCCCAAAAAATGACTCCAGGACTTCCAAGGGACAAGGAAAGCCTGTGGCACGGTGCTGCAGCACGGAGCAGCCAGCACGAGCTGCTGCCCAGGGAAAGGAGCGAGGAGTGGAGGTTAAACCCTAAGGGACCTGCAGGGAAGAGGGAGTGGGAGTGTATTTGCAATTCAAGTAGTCACAGATACACACAAAACGCTTGTTTTCCCCTCTAAGAAAGCCAAAAATCAGCCCACGCTGCTGGTCCCAGCACCCTGACAGCAGCAGAGGGATGGTGGGCATGGGCAGGTGGCTCCATGGCGAGGAGTAACCACCACCTCACCCTCGGTCTGCCACCACTCCTGGGTCTGTACACAGTCTCGCCTTTCCCTTCATCCAGGAACACATTTTGTCATTTCCAAAAAGGGCTCTGCGAGCTACATTATTCATATTCTCCAAATAAGCCACAGCCAAGAACTGTAATTTCTGAACAAATCTTCTGATTTCCATTCACCACATGCCTTCAAACGTCCCCAGAGCACCACATCCTGCCGCGCACTCTGCGTTACAGTGACGAGCGCTTTCCCTCACATACTTTATTTTCCTTTTTTGATTGTGCTATTTCCAACAACCAGCTCCCATAAAAAGTCCTTCCTCCTGAAATAGCACAACCAAGAATCCAAAACACAGATTTTTTTTTTTTAATTTTTTGTTTTCCTTCTCCCAAATTTAGTCACACAAAGGTCAAAAATAACAAAGCCATTCCTGAAGTATAAAATTTCCATGGGAGTTTTCTCCTTTTTTTGTTTAATCTCTCTCTCTTGCACAAAAAGCTTTCTGCTAAAGCAGCTTTAGAAGATTGTATTTTGGGCCCCTGAGTCCAAGAAGGACATGGAGGTGCTGGAGCGTGTCCAGAGAAGGGCAACGGAGCTGGGGAAGGGTCTGGAGCACAAGTGTGCTGAGTTCCCTTGTGGCTGAGGGAACTGGGCGTGTTGAGCCTGGAGAAAAGGAGGCTGAGGGGAGAACTTGTGGCTCTGTGCAAGTCCCTTGGAGGAGGGTGGAGAGAGGTGGGGGTGGGTCTGTTCAACCAAGGAGCAAGGGGCAGGACAAGAGGAAATGGGCTCCAGTTGTGTCCAGGGCAGTTGAGATGGGATGTGAGGAAGAATTTCTTTGCTGCAAGGGTTCTGAGGCATTGGAAGGGGTTGCCCAGGGCAGTGGTGGAGTCCCCATCCCTGGAGGGATTGAAGAGTCGTGTAGACACAGTGCTGAGGGACATGGGTTAGTCATAGGGGACTGGTCAGTGTTGGGTTCATGGTTGGACTCCATGAGCTTAAAGGGCTTTTCCAATCCAGGCAATGCTGGAATGCTGTGAATAAGCCTGATCTGCTATTTTACATTTTGGCACTCCAGCTTGCCCCACCAGCACTGGGTTTTGGAGAAGGACCATCGATCCAGCTGAGAAGACAGCAGCTTCCCCTTAGTTCACTCATTAGTTTTCAAGAAGGCTGCAGCAAACACAGCACTGGAATTTCTCCAGAAAGCAAAATCTCTTTGTTATTACCAGCCAGGAGCCAGAGCAAGCCCAGCCGCTGCTGGTGATTTCGGGGATGGGACAGGAACAGCCATGTGCACACTCACCTGATGGCCATCGTGCAGCCATCTCAGAGGTACCCTGATAAATTATAAATTCTGGTTTATTCATGATGGCAGATGTTGAGGATGGTGATGACCATGTCTGTGCTCTCAGGTGCTCAGCATCCCCAATTTCTACCTGTCTACATCTTCCCACCATCCAGCCCCGTTTGAGCAGCCAGACCTCAGCCCAGCAGAGAGCCAGCCAGATTATTCTTTAATATTTGAGTTTAACGAGGCTTCTCAGGGATTTGTTTCTTACCCAGCAGAAACAGAGGTCTGACCTCAAGGGAGTCGTTACAAACCTGGCAACCACTTGCCTTCACCACTTCCCTGCACATCAGGCATCTCCAGTGGAGCTTTCCTCCGCTATTGAACAGCGTTTGGCCCGGGGAAGGAACACAAGCTTGGAGTTAATGATGGTTTTTTGGGGTTTTGTTTTCTTTTATGAGTCATGTTTGGAGTGTGGAGGTATAACTGGGAATTGATCCTGTTGGCCAAAATAGAATGTATGTGTTAAAAATACATCTACTTTTTCAAGGGAAAAGGTTTCTCTCTACATTTCACCTCAATTACTTCAGTTCTCAGGGCAGAACAGGCGTCGGGCTGGTCGCTGATCCTGGCACAGCCGAGTGTCCCAAGGGAACTTGAACACAATTCCTCAGTAAAAACAAACTGAAAGGAGTTTTATTGCTAAAAGTAGGTCTGTTACCTAGAAAGTCCAAGACTAAGGGTTTCATCAGAGATCCTTTGTGGTGGAGTTTCCTGCATGTGCCCTATTCCAGCCTCTGCTGGGAACCCCAATGAGCTTGGTGGGATATTTGTCATTGCCAGTGCCCTGGCTCACATCTACAATAAATATTTATCCTCTAACATCCCTTTTGGACTTTCCACTGCCAGCTACAAAGATCTCTGTTGTGAATTTTATTTCCCCTCATTTAAAAGTCACATTAGTATATATGATCCCCTGTTTTTATTTATGGGATACAACAGCACCCAGATTTTTGGGGAGGATCTATACATTACAGTAGAAATAATAATTACTAAACCAGCCTATTAGAAGACTTAACTTTTTTTTTCTTTACCCATTTCCTTCTTTCTAAGGAGCCACGAGGAGTGAAGCTGACATGAACCACTCAGCTTTTTCCTTCTACAAGGAAAGGATTGTTGGAGAACTCAACTCCATGAGATCCATCACTTCAAAGGATGATCTTAAATCTTGGGGTTTTTTGGTCATTTGCCTCTTCTCTGCCTGCTCCAGTTGCTCAAATTATAACTAACTGAAATAATTTTATGAAGTTATGTCCAGAATATTAAAAGGTGCTAACGTATATGAGGCCAAAGGCTATTTACTCATCATTTCAAGCTCTATTAAGAGGCATACAAACAAAATTTGTTTCCTTCAAGGAAGGCAATGTTATTTTGCCAATTTTAACAAAACTCGCACACGTCAAACAGAAATTGAGTGCTCCTTTTTAAATGCATGTTTGGAAGTTTATTTTAGAAAGGAAAACTGACTTCTATGAGAGATGTAGAGAGAACTTCACTTATGTCTTAAGGTACCATTAAATTCTAGATGTGAGAAACAGGTGAGGTTACCTGGACTGGAGAGAGTCTCTCCAGCATTGAGATGGATGCAAAAGAAATCCTGTTAACAAACATCCTTGTTTTCTGTATGGACTGAACATTTAGGAAAAGCTTTATTTTTAAAAAGAAAAAAAAAAATCTTGCCTTGGTTACAATGAGTTAACTGCATTTTCATCTTGCCAGAAGAGGAGAGACAAGTGCAGCTCTGGCTACAGCAGTCTTAGAAGTTTCTGTTGAAGTTCTGCTTAAAATAGAGGATGCAGAAAAATCTGCAGGACACAGAGTCAATGGAACCAACAACCATCGTGAGGATGATGGGGAAAACCAGCAGACAGGACAATAACTAGAATATAAAACTAACCACCTGCAATTCTCCCAGTGTTTCCCTTTGCAGTCAGACAGCACCAGCATCCAACCCCTGAGCCACCAGAACCTCATGCTCCCGATTAAAAGCCCAGCTGGAAGTTCAAGCTACTCAGGAATCTGCTCTCAGGTAGAGTTTGTGCCATTTTGCTTTTACCAACCTGTGTTTAAATGCATTATAAATTCAAGGAAGAGACCTCCTCTGTGTGTAGTCTTTATGAGGGTAACTCTGTGGGGTTTTGGTTTTTTAAAAAAAATCTGAGCATATAAAGGAGGTGGCAACTGAAGAGTAGCATCTTCCCAAAATAGACTGGAATATCAGGAAAAGCAAATCTTTAATTCCCTGAAGATGGCAATGTACTGCAGTATTTAAGAGGAAGGAAAATGCCCAAGTCCTGCTGTCTCAGTTCACCAAGCCAGAAGCACCCACCCAGAGTAATTTCAGGCTGGAACTGCCAAAATTGGAAGGAGATGTCACGTCATGGAAGTCCAGGGCAGACCAAACACTGGTCTTTAGGAAGTTACTTTGGAGAAAACACAGTCTCTTCATTTCCTAGCAAGCTGAAGACAGTTTAACAAACTACATCACGTTATCCTTGGATTGTATTATCATCACCATCATCCCTGAAAATATTTTATAGGGCCTGTGAACAAAAGCCCAGCTCATGCAATGAAGTGCACAAAGCCCCTTTAAAAAGTGTGAGGAACAAGGTCTCCTCCAAAGAACAAAGAAAATCTCAAGAGGTGTTAATGTTTTAATGTTTTCTGTGACAGCCAAGGAAACAATTGGCCAACAAGAATTTGTTTTTAAAATGGGAAAAAACCTTTCAGTACCACGTAATAAGATAAATTAAGAGCTTCCTAACAACCAACACAGTTCATACTGCATTCACTTGGCCATTGATTTCTGGCTAGCCAATTTAATCAGTGTAGGAGCCAGTTCTGGAGAGTTCCACAAGTACCAGACAGGGTAGGAGAGGACATCTGGGCAACTTTCAACATCCATTTCAGAGGTGGAGGCTTCCCCAGCCTGGGGTTGTCCAAACAGGACATGGGAGCCTCTGGACAACAAAAGCATTCTTGGGAAGGGGTGATATTTGGCCGATGCAATCCTATCACTTGCAGTGAGGAGCTAGCACAACGATGGTACAGTTATCTACAAATAAAACCTCCTCCTGTTATACAAGTGCCCAGCCACTCGAGAAGGAAGAGGCTTTTACACCAAGGAGTTGTTCCTGAGCTGCTGAGCTAGACCTGTCGTGGAAATTAGACCAGTTCAATCACAGCACTGGAGAAACCTCAGTGAGGTGCTGGTGGTGAGTCTCATCCATTGGAGCTTCCCAGTGAATCAGAAAGAAAATTGGGAGTATAAACATAAAAGTAGTTGCTAATGGTTAAAATATAAACCCAAAGTATCTAAAATTTAAAAACCCTGACATGTTCAAAACCAGCCAGAAGCAATTACAGGCTATGCCTCAGCAGGTCTGCACCACAAAGCCTAAGCAAATCTCAAACAGGTTACAAAGCAAAACAGGATTATAGCACTCATTAACAGAGAATAAATCTGAGGTTTGAAGCAAAACAGCTTGCAGGTTTTTTGGCTTATAGCAAAAGATGATGTATCTAAAGGGGTGCCAGAAGGGAGCTACCAGAATGATTTCCAAGCTTAGAAAAAACAGCTTTGTTATGAAAAGCTCCCAGATTTCATCCACGGGAGGGCAAAGGGCTCACGGGAGGAGACAGGCTCTTCAGTTCTGCAGACAGGAACAAGGTGATGTGATGGCCACGAGCTGGATCACCTCAGGACTAAAATACAGATGCAAGGTTGATAGCAAAAGCCATTTTCTCTTGGTAAATTACTCCCATAGATGCATACATTTTCTAAGAGAAAAAATTTCGTGTCAAAACTTAAAGTATATTCTCTATGAGCTCACTTACTCAGAGAGAAATTATGGCTTTTGGGAGGGCAGAGAGGGGGGGTGGGTGTGAGAGGGGCCCTTCAGCCCCCCCCAGAACAGGCTTTGGTGGTCACATCATCAGCTCCTAAACCCAGAATAACAGTAATTTGAGAAATAGCTCAGACCAAGTACCTTCAGACTGGTGTGTACATGCTGCTCAGAGCCCTCCATGGTGGGGGAGGATTTGGAGTTCCTTGGTTTACTATTTACTTAATTTTTTTTTCTAGAAATTTCTAAAGAAGAAACCCAACAACCAAAAAACAACAACAACAAAAAACCAAAACCCAACTCCAAAAAACCCCCCCACATCCCACAGTCAGAAGCAAAAGGTTGGTTTTGTGTTTTGGGGTTTTTTTTTTCCTCATTTCTAATTGGAATATTTATTTTCCCTGCTTTACTTTCTTATCAGTAAACACGGGGATTCTCATTTCTCCTTTCCAAAAGGATTTTCAGAAAGTGGGACATGGGGACAAGGTGCTGGGCAGACACGTGGACTGGTGTGGTCACTCAAGGGTGAAGGGCAGCACCAGCTCCTCACACAGTCTGGTAGAATCAAAACTAAAGACAAACAGCTGCTTTATTTTTTATCCCAGGAAAAAAGAAGAGTTTCTGCTCCCATGAGGCATTTTGGACAGGACCTGTTTCTTACTGAAGAACCCTGCAAGAACAAGGCACTTGCACAACCCCAAGGCAGCCAGACCCCACGGCACAACTTAAGGTGAATCATAGATTAGTTTGGTTGGAAAAGACCATTACAATCATCTAGTCCAACTGTAAATTACTTTCCAGAGTGAACTTTATATGTATGCTTTAAATATCTGCCACCTGCTTTATTTTCGACATTATTATCAATAATGTAAAATCTGCTGACGAGAAGACCTTGTTTTCTGCACAAGCCAATGCAGCATATAAAGACTTTTTAAAATTAGTCATTTGCAGCAGTAAAAACGTATTTTTTATTTCACTTTTCATCATGCTATTACAGAGATTGCTACTGTTTCTGTAAAACAACTGCCCACACAGCACCTGCTAATGTCAGAGCTAGAACAGCGCATTCATTTATTTTTCCAGAGGATTTTGAAAGTATAGACTGTACAAGCACTCATTAGAATTTCTAGTGCTTGCTAAAAGTATGCTTAAAAAAAATGAAAAGATAAATCTAACCCAAGATGCAGTCAACTCACCCTTTTGAATAATTTCCTAGGAAGCTGATAGGACAAGAGGCAATGGTTATAAATGGAAAGAGGGGAGATGGAGATGAGATGTGAGGAAGAAATCCTTGGCTGTGAGGGTGGTGAGACAGTGTCCCAGGTTGGCCAGAGAAGCTGTGGCTGCTCCTCCCTGGAAGTGTTGAAGGCCAGGCTGGATGAGGCTTTGAGCAACCTGGTCTAGTGGAAGGTGTCCCTGCTGCTGGCAGGGGGGTTGGGACTGGATGAGCTTTAAGGTCCCTTCCAACCCAAACCAGTCTGGGATTCGATGAAGTTAAACCAAATAAATGTCTATTTATAAGGCATCTGCTCACAGAGGAAGAATAAATGAGGTACCAGTCAAGTATTTTCCAATGAGCCACAATTGCTGGGTGGGTCATGGCTGCTGTGATGCTGGGGATGGTGACAAGGGGAGGGACAGCCCCACCAGGGGGTCCCACAGAAGATGGAGCCCACCTGGTCCCCAGCCCTCATGGATCTTCCCCTCCAGCCTCCCTTTGCAGGGAGGAGAGCGCTCCAAGGCTGACCCACCAGCCAGGCTGGTTTGACTCCATGTCCCAAGGAAAATAAGTGTTTGGTATGTGCTCCCTACCCTGTGGTGGAAGGGAAATCTGTATGGACAAGAACTCCAGTATGTGCTGGGAACTGAGCAGGAAATCTGTAACTAACAGTACTCCAAAGCACACAGGATAAAATAAACAGAACAGAGGATTTAACAAAAAAAAAAAAACACTGAACTTTTGTCTTCAGAGAGGGGAAAACACTTACAGCAGGGAGAGAAATCTGCCAGTGACTGGTACTCTCTTAAATTCATATTTATTATTCATTAACCTTTGGTTATTTGAGATGCCCACTGTTGGTTGAAAATTCATTTAAATACTTTCATTCTTTCATGCGGATTAAAATGTTGATGAAATAGATATAACTCACTGTAATTTTTCTTCACACTCCCCATTAGGGTAAAACATTCCCTTAATTCATAGATTAGAGATCTATCATCACCAATCATTCCTTATTCCTCATCGTACCTTCCCTCTGCCTTTCCAGTTCAGAACATTTATTAAATGACTGCAGAAAACCACAGGACCTGTTTCTATAGAGACAGGTCTGCCTCGATTCAGCAAAAGGTTTGCAAAAAGAGGGGGGGAAAAAAGAAAGAAAAGGACAAAGCATCAGGACAATGGGCAGCGTTAGAGATGCTGGAGAATTGTAATTCACTGAGATTTGGGGTTTACAGATGAGTAATTAGTGAATAACTGTGGGTGAAGAGATTGCACGACCTAATGGCTTTGCTGTTGGACTCCCACTTCTCCAGGTGGAGCTGGGTGCCACATTCCACATACATCCTCCTCCTGTCCCATGAGGCCACCCAGGACCAGCTCCACCATCATGGAATAGGCTTAATGGAACTGGAGAGTAGCACCGATGGAGACCATCGATGGAGCCCAACAAATGCTCATTTGTGGGCATTTACCCAACAAATCAAAATACCCAAACCACCCAAAAGCCCTTGACATCTGGCATTAAAGAGAAAAACAACACCCAAAGAGAAGCTCCATCTTCAACACCCAAGCCACGCTGCAGTTGACATGAATAATCTGAGCTAAAAACTGGCGCAGAAGCTGAAGTGAATACGAACACACCTCGAACTTGGCCAGCTGTGTGAAGCTCCCTACTCCAGGAGACATTAAATCACACTATTTGGGAAAGATTTATTTGCCTTATTTTTTTCAGCTCATAGGCTGAGGCTTATTAGATATTTGCAGGTAATTCACATTCCATTTCAAGACCATAAAGTATCCACCCTAGGAAGGACCAGTTCTAGTTACACCTCATGCATATTCTCCAGCCCTCTCAGGAAGGGGAGGGGTGATTTATCAAAGCCTCACTCCACATCTCTAATTTCTTGTTAGTGGTGTGCTGTATTTTATACGCAGTGCTTCAGTAATCCTGATTAAAATACATTTCCAAAGCTACAGGAAGTAAGGAAGGATTTTTTTTCTGCTGCCAAGTTTTTAGAAGGAAGAGTTGTTGCGTTCATATTTTATACTGTTATTATGAAAGAAGCGCTGAAGAGGCACAATGCACTTGGAACAGCAGTTGGTGTGATCGTGGCAGCGTTACACGCCCAAAACCTCATTAAATACTCTTTCTCTAATAGACAATAAAATGATACAGTTCTGTACTCACTGCCCATCATGGATACTGCACTCACTAATTAGTTCAGTCTAATCATCGGGACCTTTTATGCCATTTAATAAGCATTTCTACTTTTCCCTTTTGAATGAGGAGCACCAGCTCCATGTCCAGCCCTGTCACCTGCAGTCCACAGACATTTCCAAGCTATTTTGAGTCAGTCTTGAAGACACAACAGAGGGGAGCACACAAGGATATCGTGAGCACTTTGGCCTTGATTTGTTTCAATGAGCTGAGGGTGTTTTGAAGGCTGACACGGGAAATGGTGGCAGAGGGGTTGAGGTCTCCAGCTGGAGGGACTGGGGTTTTCTGGCACTGAAGGGATGGGTGGATTGTGACTAAGTGGAATAGAGACCTCAAATCACAGAATCACAGAACGGTGGGGGGTGACCAGGACAGAAGGGACCTCTGGAGATCATCCAGTCCCACCCCCACTGCCAAAGCAGGGTGACCTCAAGCAGGTCACACAGGATCACATCCAGGTGGGTGTGAACATCTCCAGGGATGGAGACTCCACACCCTCTCTGGGCAGCCTGTCCCAGGGCTCCAACACCCTCACAGGAAAGAAGCTTTTCCTCATCTTTAGATGGAATCTCCTGTGTTCCAGTTTGTGCCCGTTGCCCCTTGTCCTATCACTGGCCACCACTGAAAAGAGTCTGGCCCCATCCTCTTGACACCCACCCTTCAGATATTGATAAACATTGATCAGGTCCCGTCTCAGTCTGCTCTTCTCCAGGCTGAACAGTCCCAGCTCTCTCAGTCTTTCCTCATCAGAAAGATGTTCCAGCCCCTTCATCATCTCCGTAGCCTCTGCTGGGCTCTCTCCAGAGGTTCCTTCTCTCTTGAATTATGTAACTAACAATGGGACTGCAACTTTTTACCTCCAAAACCTGCAGAATTCTCTCATGAGCATGTGGGCAGAACGTGGGCACCCATGTAAGATCACACCCAAGAGAGAAGGTCTGGAGCTCCACAATTATCACCATCCCCTGCATCGACTGCACTGCTGATTGAGATGGGAAAAGGAAGGAAGAGAATTCCCACCACGGTGCAGGGAGCAGAGATGTGCCAGGTCCCCGCAGTCGTGTCCAGTTGCCATAGAAACCATCTTGCAGGAAAAGGCCAGTGTTCCATGTGGCACTAAGGTGTTGCGCTGACTCGGGCTCGTTTACACAGGGGCACTCCTGGATTTGTGCATTTTGCCAGATTCCAGGTTCTGGTTTGGAAACCTGTTCATCATAACACCCAACCCAAACACCACCGAGGGAACCTGCTGCAGTGACACGTCTGTGGAGGGACTTCTGCTCCCTCTGACCCATCGTTGCACCAGACCTGAGCGATATGGACTAAAACAAGGCAAGACTGGGACACTGGTGTAAAAAATTAAATGGTTGGGTTGACATAAGCAAAATATTTAGCAAAAGCAAAGTGCTCCTCACTCAGCCTCCTGCAACAGCTCCCAGGTCATTGCAGTGGGCAGATCAAGATGCTGGGGACCACCACCATCCTTGGGGCAACAGGTGGGAAGAGACCTTGTGCATGAAAGCACATGGTACTGGGGCAGAAGAAAGAAAGAACAACTCCAAAAATACCAGAGTTACCAGCCACAATACTTCTTATTCAAGATGCAGGCTATGTGTTGAAGTCACTCAGGCCAAGGAAAACCCAGGAGATCCACGTGTAATTCTATGTGCCAGAGATCTTGCACAGATGGCTCAGCAGATCTCCTTGGACTGCTTCAATATTCATGTTTTGCATTTTCTGCTGGGCCACGTACGTCATAACGCAACATTCTGATCTTTTTTTTTAATCAACAGTTAAAATTTGCTTGATGAATAATCATAAGCCCAGGAAATAAAGACGAAAACTAATTATTAGTCCATTAGCACCAGCAAAAATAAGAGTTATCGTAGCAGTCAATGCTGCTCTCAATTACAGCCGCAGCTGACGGGCATGTTTCTCCCAAAAATGTCATTATCTTTTTAAATTATGACTACCATGTAGCACCAGCAGGGTCTTCCCAAGAGGAAGATCCCAAGCCTGAAAGGAATACCTGGGACATGTATAAACCACAAAGTGAGCTCCTTGCACCTCTCCTGCATGGAGATTTCAACACTTGCTTGTTTCATCCCTCCTGTGCTGTCCCCAACCACTGCTGAGGGCTCCCCAAGGGCTCCTCTAGGTCTCCAGCATCAGTTCAAGTGGCACCAACCACACCCTGTCACGGGTTAATTAACCCCTGGGTTAATTATGTGCTTTTGCTGAAAGCTCTTCCAACCCTGCAACATTTCAGGACATGGTTTGGTGGCCATGGTGGTGGTGGGTTGAGGGTTGGACTTGATCTTAGAGGTCTTTTCCAACCTTAATGATTCAAACCCAAGTTTGGCCTTTGAGAATCATAGAATCCCAGAATTGTTTGGGTTGGAAGGGACCTTAAAGCTCATCCAGTCCCAACCCCCCTGCCAGCAGCAGGGACACCTTCCACTAGACCAGGTTGCTCGAAGCCTCATCCAGCCTGGCCTTCAACACTTCCAGGGAGGGGGCATCCACAACTTCCTTGGGCAACCTGTTCCAGTGTCTGACCACCCTCACAGACAAGAATTTCTTCCTCACATCTCCATCTCCCTCTTCCAGCCCTCACATCATCCTGGTGGCCTCCTCTGGACTTGTTCTAGCTGCTAAGGAGAAAGTAACTGAAAAACTAGAATCAGGTAGCACAGCTTTTGTTGCCCTCTGGACATAAAGCCAACTCAAGCTTTACTTCCCATTGGCCCTTCCCAAACATTCACCATCTCGTTTTCCTACCACTGCCCCAAGAGCTTCACCAGGAGCTCGAACACTGAGGCTCAGCAACATCAGTTTGTCTGCTCTTTATTTATTTTAAATCATTTATAAAATTTGGCTTTCAAACCAATCTACTGGGGCAATGAGTTTCGCAGCTCCATCCATTATAGAGGATAAAAAAATCTGTTCCTCCACTGCATCTGCCCTTGGGCTTCATGGGAATTTTGTGTCTCCTATTTCTCGTGATCTCCCTGATCCTGCTCATTCATTTCAGATGCATTCTCTTTTTTTCTGAGCTGAAGAAGCATAGACTACTTACTTTTCCCTGTAGAAATCACTTCATGCTGTAACAAATGAGAGAAAAACAACAGCAATTATCACTCCTATAGACTTCAGACCCTGGAAAAGGGGAAGAGGTGGCAGAATACAACTCAAAAATGTAGATACACCATCAGTTTACCCATGAGGAAGGCAAAGAACAAAGAAACACACTATTGCTCTTTTGACTTACTGTCTTGCCCTGCTCGAGCATGGAGTTCCTGGGGGCTGCACAGGACGCCCACTTTCAACCTGTGCCAAACCAGTACAGCTTCCAAGAGTACTGGAAGTATCACCCTCTTTCCTACTGGTCTGGATGCTGGGAGCATCCCCAGCACATGTAGAATAGCCCAAGGTCTGAGTGCAGCCACCAAACCCTCACATCTGCCCACTGAGGTTTTTATTAAAGTATTTCTGCATATTGTGCATGGAAAGAAAAATAAAAAAGGAAAAAAAAAGTGAGGAAGGATGAAATGGTGTTTGCTCTTCCACAGAAGTGGAGCACAGCTTTGGGATCTGCCACTATGCATTTCCTGCAGCCTGAACACAGTTGGTTTTGCCCACCAGTGTGAATCATTGTACTGGGACATCACCTTTGTGGGATCAGGCACAGCCCCACAGCTCAGCTTGAGGTGGGCAGGGGGGCATTAGCCCTGTCTGATCCTCACCTCCCAACACAGACAACCCCAGCAAGCCATGTCCCGTGGGACAGGCAGAGTCATGGTTGGTTTTATTTAAAAAAAAATTAAAATTTATTTGTCTTAAGAAATAACAGGTTCAAAACTAAAACCTGTAATCCTTACATTTAACAATAATATTTGTTTTCCTTTCGGAGTACTGCCTCTGATCTATACCAATTTGAAGAAGCTTGAGAATTGCTGCTTTCTCTTCCTGGGGGCTTTCTTTGGCATAAGGGTATTTCTGCATCAAATTGAGGCTCAGCAGCGGGTGGTCAAAATCCCTCCTGTCAGAACATAAACACCTCATCATCCTAAAGAGGTGTAGTGGTTGTACTGGGCCAGCACTGGGCTGGCAGCCAAACC
>NW_010296512.1:0-10925 GCF_000700745.2 Antrostomus carolinensis | reverse complement strand
AAGGAATGATATTTAAGTTAAGTTTGAACTCTGAGTTGCCCTTGCTCTCCGTTAACTGTAAAAGGAAGTGCAACATCTCTAAATTAACCGTAGCCTTGGTGAATTCTCTGCACAGACTGCTTTCCTGCAACACACAACTTTAGGAACCAGTTTAGTTGTGAAGCAGTGTTATTCTAGACCTTGGTGTTGTTGGCAGACAAGAAACGGGATAGATATTCCATGAGAAGAACTGCCATGCACGTACAACAGCAAATTTCACAAGAGAAGGCAATATTATATGATCAGGTATATTAGGGGAAACCAGACATCCAGATCCCAAGGGCAATTGGACTAGAGTCCCGCTGGAGGACAGGCAGATCTGCAGTGAACAGCATTAACATGTACTTGCACCAATAATCAGTGCAAAAGGCAGCAGTCAAGCGGCAGAAGTTGCACAGCAATCCCCTGTTAGAGAATATTGACTCGTGCAGATGATGCAAGGAACAGGGCTAAACGCTCTGCAAGCCAGACTGCTTTGAAGGGCAGGAGTTATGATGTGGTGTGTCAGTTGAATTCCCTAATAAACAGAAATTACAGACATATCAAGCCTGGAGGAGCTCTATTAGGTTTTCAGTTTACCTCCCTGCTGTGCAGAAGGACCCAGACCTACATCCATCCCAGTTGCCTAACTTCATGAGTACCTCCTACAAAGTCCACCAGATCCCTCCCCATCTTATTTCAATGCTTGAAGGTTCTTGTGTTTTGTGGGTTTTTTTAGTATATAATGTCCATCTTTTTTGTCATAAATCAAGACAACTACTCCTTGTCCTCCAGATGTCGATGTGGAAAGCAAACCTCCATTATTCCCTTTACGGCCTCTTCTATATTGTGTGATTTGTCATCTCCCTCCCCTGCTCAGTCTCCTTTTTCCCAGGCTAAACAGTTCCAACCCCTGCAACTTCTGTACATGGTTTACAGTTCCCAGATTCTTAATTCTCTTTTCTGGAATTAAATTTATCTTAAAGCACAAGCTCTAAACTGCAGCTGAAGACCCAGTAATGCCACAGAACACTGACTGGTGGATGAAGCTGGACAGAAGTAGCATCAGCTTTATGAAACACAAGAAGCACAAATGACCAGGGAAGTGATGACAATAAGAGTGCTTGGGTTCTTTTTTTGCATGTTTGTTAAGAATCAGACTTTCTGCCTAATTTACTGTAAGAAAAACTGGTTCCTTGAGAAAAAATTCAGTTACCACAGAATTGCCTGGATTGGAAAGACCTTTAAGATCATCGAGTCCAACCATTAACCCAACACTGACAAGTCCCCGACTAACCCATGTCCCTCAGCACTGTGTCTACACGACTCTTCAATCCCTCCAGGGATGGGGACTCCACCACTGCCCTGGGCAACCCCTTCCAATGCCTCAGAACCCTTTCAGCAAAGAAATTCTTCCTCACATCCAATGTCAGCTGCCCTTGGTGCAACTTGAGGCCATTTCCTCTTGTCCTGTCACTTGTTACTTGGGAGAAGAGATCGATTGCCACCTCTCTCCACCCTCCTTTCAGGGAGTTGGACAGAGCCAGAAGGTCTCCCCTCAGCCTCCTTTTCTCCAGGCTCAACAACCCCAGTTCCCTCAGCTGGGAACTCATCACACTTGTGCTCCAGACCCTTCCCCAGCTCCATTGCCCTTCTCTGGACATGCTCCAGCACCTCCATGTCCTTCTTGGAGTGAGGGGCCCAAAACAACACAGCACTCGAGGTGCAGCCTCACCAGTGCCCAGTACAGGGGTAAGAGAACTTCCCTGGTCCTGCTGGCCACACTAGTGCTGATACAGGCCAGGATGCCGTTGGTCTTCTTGGCCACCTGGGCACACTGCTGGCTCATGTTATCAATTATGATTATCTGCAATGGAAGCTTGTTGTCTAAGTATCTTCATGCCTAATTTTACAACACATAAGCTTACATCTATTCTGTTAAAACTGCTGCCTTTACATATTTTTTAGTTTTAAATCTATTCCTTTTAACTTGACTAACTGTACTTATCCAAGGAGTAGGACAACTATATAAAGATCAATTAGTGTGTGGCTCAGCAGAAAAACACAAACTTCTCTCCAGCACTTCTGCTTATCAGAAAGCATCCTGAAAATCAAGGTGCCTTCCTGCTTTAGTACCCCCAGATGGGAATATCTGACCCCTGCAATCCCACATATATCCCTCCTCTACTCATCCCTTCCTGTAAACTACAATTAAATCTTGAAAAAAAATACTTAGTATTGAGTTTATAATCTGTTCATCTAATGTGTCATGTTTTACCATGATAACGAATAGTTCACTTATTTCTTCATTATCAGTGGCTCACTCTGGGACCTGGATTCTTCCTACATCTCTTCTTTTCAGGGACCACAGAAGGGTTTTAGCGGCTGCTGACAGCAGCTCCTCATGCCACCAGGACCATTCCTTTTTTTCAGTGAGCTCTTTTTTCCCAGCTGTGTTGAAGGTAATGAAGGTTCTGCTCATTAGTGATTCCTTCTCAAATTTTGTCACCTGGCTACACAGACTGTTTGTGTCTCAGACACCAGAGCGAGCAGGTTCTGGGGCCCTGAGACTCCTAAAACTCAAGAAACCCTGCAAATATAAGTAGCTTCACCTGAACTCCTTGTTTCTGCCTTTCAAGTGTCACAATATTAAAATCTATGGGTACAAATGCTAATAATAAAGCAACAATGCAAATATGAGGACAGAATGAAAAATGAAGCCACAACCCCCCCCCAAATGATGCAGCACCAAAGAAAAACCTCTTATTTACGCAGCAGAATAAATGTAAACTCACATCTTAACAGAGTAAAATAAAAAAGCCCTGCTTTGAAAAGCTTACAATCTAATTGTGTGTAACACACAAAACTAGTGGAACCTGATGTTTAGTTACAAGAGTAAAAGCCAGAAATTATACACTTATAACACCTGCTGTGTTTTTTGTTAGGTTTTTTTGTTGGTTTGTTTTCTTTAAGAGAACATTTAACATCAAAATTATCCTAAATGCGAAAATTGGAATGAGACAGAAAGCTAACAAAAAGATGTCTGTTCTGGAATAAATAACTGCCAAACTCATAAAAAAGAAGTATTCTTTCACACGTAAGAAAAAAAAATGTGGAGTTAAGAAAATTCAGATCTACTTCAACAACGCTGACATCCTTCTAGAGATGCAAAAAAATAAAATGGAATGAGATTAAACTGCCTTTATTTATTACCAAAATACACATTATGGTCTTACATTTTCTCACATTCATGTTGGAATTTTTCATTTAAGAATCTTGGTATTAGACTAGAGTCTCTGAGTTGATAAACAGAACACGTGCCTCCAGGAAACAAAAGAAAATGGATTCTATGCTTTGGACATTAAACAATTTAATCTCTAGATCTGCAAAGTTTGGTTTGGGGATTGTTCGTGGTGTTTTGGGTTGTTTGTTGGGGTTTTTTTTTGTTAAACGTATAGCTCAGCAGGCATCCATCCACCTGCAAGGCGGTATTATTGTAGTGCACAACACCTAGGACTGAACTGGAAAGTGACCTAAATTATTCCACTGCAGCATAATGTGATATACACCACACAGCCAGGGGAGAGAAGAGCACTGTAAAACAAAAAATACTGGTTTCTGTTTGTAAAACCATAAATTGTCCAAATTCCCTCTTTCCAGGAAACTATGTGATTCAGTTCCCTGATAAATGTGTTTTGAAGGAAGCATTGACTTCTCCATCCCAAAAGTGAAGACAGACTTAGGGACATTTGTACTAACTTGTCCTGGTGAAGAGTTTAAAGCCACCAAAAGCTCCTCCAGACCCCAGCCCTTAAAAAGCAAATAGTTTCTTCACATATTTTGTATGTTGGTTACTACTGTCATCACCCATCAGGTCACAGGAGCTTCACTGGCTATTTCTGGGATGAATATGACAATATTTTCACAAAGATGTTGTTTGGCACTGTTTTAATCTACAGTAAATACACGAAGATACTATAGTGAAACAGACCTTAAATACTTGTAAGAAGCAAGAGCCTGGTATGACCTGACCAAAATAAGCAAATCTGAGTAGGGCAGATTTTTCTCATTTTGCTGAAGCAGGGACTGTAAAATCATCTTCTATCACATTTGGCCACTAGTTACAAATTCAGCTTTTTCCTCCGTGGTCACCCTCTGACATTTAACTTGGACATCTGGAACAAATTCAGAAGGAAAGAAGAGAGGATGAGAAGGAAAAAAAAATATGCTTATAATGCAAGACACCATTACAACCACTGAGTGCAATATGCACTGAACAGGAATGGAAGAAAGGACACACAGCTGCCTCTTGTGTCTGTATCAACACTAGAGTTGCCTTCAGTTCTAGTGACTAACAGTACGATAATTTATAACACTTTCTTCCCCACAAAAATAATGAATGGTGTTAATTTATAGCACTCACAGAACACACAACGTCAGCTCTCATAAATATCTCAGATAAGGAGATGGTTTTTCAACTAAAATTTATAGGAGACATCGTTTAGCTGAGGCAAGTGAGTTAGTGTGGTTACCCTACTTTGCCTCTACAATCTATGGGGAGAGAGAAGATGACAATTATCAATGAGGAAATTTACATCTTAGGTGGGTTAAAATGCCCTTTGAAGGTGGATCTCTCTCTGCTGACCAAAGCAGCCCTTCAGGGCAACAAGCTGGGCACCTTACATAGGTGAGGCAAGTAAAATGGGATGGATCTACATCAAACACCTGGCAAATACCAGAACAATGGTAAAGCTGGAAAAAGAATATAAATTTCACTGTTCCCAGTCCAGAGTACACTTAGCTTTGAAGCCTGCATTTATTTAACAAAGACTTGTTCTGTGTTATTCCTGCTCCTATAGTCCTTTTGTGTGTAAAATATCTCACTGTTTCTCACAGAGGAAACAATGGCTGGCTGGAAAAAGATTACTGCCATCAAAGTAGCTACATCTTTAAATCAGAGCTTTATCATGAAAGTTGGCAAAGTTTAGATAGCAATTTTCTGCCACTTGTTTAACTCTTGGAAAACTAAAATTGTTCTTTCTGCAGTCTGTAAACATAACCTCCAATTTTGCACTGCTCCCAGTCAATTCACCATAAAAACTGAGAGGTAGTTGAACAGAACCTGTGCTGAAAAATGCAGCCTTTTAGCCGTGCCTTATTTGAGAATATTTATTCAGCAACTGAAAGGATAAAAATCTGTAACATCCATGAGTTATTAGAAGTAAAAGGGAAACAAAAATCTCCAGTATATGCTGGATTTCCTGCTGTAAGCCTACAACTACATTCACTAACATTTTTGAGCACCGAAAGTTACAACCCTAAATCTAAACTTTGTTATCTAAAAATATGTTCCTGGATTTAAAGAGATTTAGGGCATGAAGAACTCCAATGCATTGATAGGACCCAGCTTTGTCTGGTCCTTTATGAAGTTTGCTTTAAAAGTTCCTGCTTAGTTGTTGACTCTTTCCTTTCAACAGACCAGGCACACAGTTAGCATTACCACTACAAAATCCAGCATTTCATCAAGCATATCTGTCACATTCTTCTAGAAGTGGTCCCACATGGGATCAGATTGAGACTTTCCAATTCTTTACATTGATGTGTTTAATAAAACCCGTCCTTGAAAGCGTTTCTTTGTATATGAGGTACGATGAAAAAAGTTATTCCATGACAAACAGAATAAACATGCCTCTATAAACTGGCTACAAGGTGATTCAAGATGATATTAATAGCAGCCCACAGGTTTCACCTGCCTAAATATACAATTCCTTTCACTCCCAGAGATGGAAAGCGGGATGAAGGCAGTATAAATCCCAATACTCAAGTATCTCTTACTGCCTAGACATAGCTAGATGTGTAAAGATGGTGACAGGGTTAGTCTAGAAGGACATGTGAAGCCAGACATCTAGATGTGAGGGTTCCTGCCATCTCCGTGTGAATCACAAGCAGGGTTCCAAAACTGGAATCTGGTCTCCATCACAGAGAAGCATGGATCTAATTAGTTCTTCCTGTCACTGTGAAAGATATGAATGAATTACAGCAACATTTTACACTCTTAACTATTCCGTAGATGAACCCAAAATATCTGCAATTACAGATCTAAATATAGTCCCTTACAGTTAACAGAAATCAAGTCAGCTAGGAAACCTGGGGAGGCAGGGAGAGAAGACATCTAAAACCACACAAAAACCTGATTTCACTTAGTAGACACACTTCACTTCTTCTGGATGGCAGTACTATTTTACTTTGAAGCAAAGTTTTCCTCAAGAAGTTCCATGAATTTGTTATGAAAAGTTGTATTCAAACATAACTGTTTGTTTCTGAAAGCAAAGTAAAAACTAAGCAAAAATCACTAATGTATTTACTTCTCAAGTCTGTGCATGCGACATCGCCTCTAAATGGCACCATCCAACGAACAACTTTGGAACTAAAATCAAATGTCTGGTTTGATTTAAAATTTTAAATGTATTTAAGTGAAAGATGAGCAATCAAAAGCCAAAGAGAAAAGTAATTTGGTTAATTACACAGCAGTAGGGCAACAATCCATACAACGTCTCACCCCTTATCTAAAGGAAGCACATTCAGTGCCTGCGGGGCACTCTGCTCTCCCTCTCCAGCCTTGCCTTTTTCTTTTCCCTGAGACTGACAGCAAGAATGCCAACTCTGTGAATATTCTTGGGAATGTGGAGCCTTATTTCCCTCTAGAATGAAGTGAGAAAACAAAATCCTTTGACTCTAGCAGATCAGGCAAGGGCAATCACATACTGACACAAACATGATGAGAAGCAGGAGAAAGCCTTTTTTTTTTTTTTCCACATCTGTAAGAAATAAATGGTTCCTCTAAGTTATGTTTTTTACTATTAAAAGTAAACTACTTTTTTCCTGATTAAACAGGTCTAGACTTATAAAAGCAAGATGGCAGACACTGTTATCAAGCCATAAGTGTAAATTACGTCCAAATCTACATGATATTTGAAGACCAGTGCAGAATGTGAGAGCTCTTTCAAAGGCAAACGCTCAAAATGCCTTCACTGTTCTTTAGAAAGACCCAGAACCAGCCAATGCCAAAGAAAGTGGTGCTTGGTAACAACTTCCAGTGAGAAATATCAGCATTTTTGTAAAATTTGTTTTTACAGGTTTCTCTGTCTTGATACTGATTTTAGGAGAATATTTTGATCAAATCCAAAAGAGCAATTCATAGGAAAGTGTTGAAGGGGAGAGGGATAATCCTGTCCTTAATGCTGCCACTGAAATACACACTTTTGCACAGCCTGGAAGAGAGTATCCCACTGAGATTTCCACAGATGGCACCGGTGGGAAAGACAGTAGAAAAATGAACTCCCAAATACATAAGGCCAGAAAGGGAAAATAAATCATCAACAGAACTGTGAAACTAGTTATACACAAAGTGCTGTCAAAAGCATAAAGCAGATAAATAGGAAAGAAAAAAGAAAACATCCCACAGGGAAAAATCCCCTCAATCTTCCTAATATTCACAGAGTATTAGAGATTACTTGCAACAATAACAGATTTTTTTGTAAAATGGTAGCTTGTTTCAAGTTGCCAGCATACTTTTAATTACAATTAGAAAGCTAAAAGTCTACTGCAAGAACTAGACAAATTAAGTCAGTCAAAATAATAATAAAGTTGCTGATTCACTAACATTTTTAATCCTGCAATTTACAGGCTTAAATACATTTTTCACAATATCCTTTTAATACTCAAATACATTCACACTGGCAACTTCAGTGTTCTGACTGAGGCGATAGTTTAAAGGATTTCAAAGAGGATATGTGAGTCTCTTGAGTTCATATTTTAAAACTGTCAAAATATATATCCTGGTGAAATAGAACATTCAAGCCTTGGTGTACATCAAGACTGACCCAGACTGTCTTGAAACAAAGAGGAAATCCACAGATTTTTAAGGCCAATTTAACTTCCTGCACAAAGGAGCCCAGAGGAGTTCACCTAAAAAAAAAAAACCCTACAGCAAGTCCTCTGAAACTGAATCATAGCTAAACATTTGGCACAGAAACTTCCTTAGTGTAAATCACCTAATTCAGGATTAAGAATTAAAATATGAAAAGACAGGTCTTAATTTTCCTTCTATAAACAGGCAGAGCACACAAGCCTCACTAGTACATCAGGCTGACACGTTTCCAGCGCAGCAGGGGCATTATTAAAGGATGGTGCTCGTCCATACAGGTTCCCCTCTTTACTACACATAATTGTTAGTAATTACATGAATGATAATATGATTTATTAAAATATTTCCATTTTTAAAATTCATTTCTACACTGTCACCTGTTAAATTACAATCACTAAATCCCATTTATTGTTTTTTTCTATGAAAATAATTCTAGCAATCAGCATGTTTTTATCATTATTTACATAGTACATGTTAACTCATAATTAATACTGAAGGGTTATTCCTACAAGGAAAAGGATCCATAATCACATCACATTTCTCTTGTGTAACATTCACTTTTTGTTCCTTCCCTCATGTTTCGGTATCATCAGATCCAGGGATATATGAGATCCAGGGACACCTGGATGGATGAGCTGTAGAAAAGGTTCACATGCCATTTATTCTATTAACTTATCCTGAATTTTAAATCATATTTGTAAGGACCCAGAAATAACCTAAGGTCTACAAGTGTTTTCAGAGGAACAATCTGTCTTTATATACTCCCCAATTCTTGCTTGAACACTGGAAACCACATTTTCCAAAGCTGCTTCTATATAAGCTCTAATCATAAACTTTAGGAGAGAAGGGGCAAAACGTAAAGCTGGTTGTCTTTACTTACACACTGTCATCCTACAGTCCAAATATAGTATTTTTATATTGCATTAAAGCATGAAAATCAAAGTTAGTTAAAACCACATTTAAAAAACCACGTTCGAATCACCTTCAAAACACAGCTCTCATAATTTTTATTTCAAATTAGCCTCGAAACTTTGTTATTTATTTACTTATTTACTACTGATGGTTGATGTTTATCTGCCAAACACGTAAAGAATAGATAAAGGACTAAACCCATGATTTTAAAAACGCATTGCTATCTGTAAGAGAGGCTTCTAACAATACCAAATGCCAAGCTTTTCTCTTGGTGTTTGTTCAAGGTCTCTGATGGCTAATCTTTACAAAATAAAGATTTGAGGCCAAAGTTGACAAGTCTTAAAACACAACATAAAAATACTTTTAAAAACTACTATTGTTAAGTGCACAGATTTTTTTTTTTTTTCCATTTTCAGCGCGAAAGAAAAACAATTTCAATCTCCCCATTAAAACACTTTTAATTTGATATTGTAAGTACTAGAAATGAACAATCTAACAAAATGAAGACACAATACGAGATATGAAGCCTCGTAGCCCACCTTTCTTCTTGACTGGCATTCTTCTTCCTAGTTCTGAATCTGGTTGCAAGCACTTATGTACAGGTATTAACGATGTACTGGAACTCTTTGAGAGGTCAGGAACTGGCTATCTATTGCAAAACACTTGTACAGTTCAGTTAGGAAATGCAGCTTCAATCTTCATTTCTATCAGCATTTGCTGTTTGCTTGTATTGGACTTCTGATGCTTCCCACAAATAAGAAAAAAAAGAAAAAAAAAGAAGCTTTTTGATTTTTTTTTTTAAGAGATGTTTTCAATTTCTTTAAAATATATTTGAATTTATAAAAATACAAGAGAAAATGTTCCTTGGCAATATAAAACCTTATTATAACTCCTCTTCTGGCAGCAAAGTTTGAAAATTAAAAGATTTTATGTAATACAATTAAGGCACAGTCCATCTCTAGGCAGCTGTCTCAATACTCCACCTGTACATGCTCAAAACCATATTATTGGCAGGACAAAAACTCCCAAATAATCCAAATAAGGAGGAAGACAAAAACAATCCAAAGTGACTCTTTAAACTTCTTTCACTTCTTGAATGAATGTTGCTAGCTAATGTATTAGATGACTACAGAGCAGACTGAAAAAGGTCCCTTTTTCCTCACCAGACAACAGCCTCCAAATATCACCCTCTTACCCAACAGAAGTCACTGGTCAGTCACTTTCATTTTTATTATCTGCAAGCCACACAGCCTTATGGTCTTTAATGTCCCTCTGATCCTCCCATGTATTAAAAGAGAGGATTGAAAACGAGGAAAGCAATCCCTTGACCTGGAATTATTAAAGCGACAGTGCTGCTCACTGGGCACTTTGGCAAAGCAGATTGCTTTATACTGGAGTCATTTACTTCGTGCCATTTCTTCCCTCGCACAGCAGCCACCTCGTGAAAGAGGAAGAAGGAGAGTTAGGAAGAGCTTCACGAAAGGTTCATTTTCAGAGATAATGAAGTATTAATGAAATAAAAAGCAAGCCATGCGATCAGTCCAGAGTTTCCCACTCAGAAGCGCAGCTGGTTGGCTTCAATACGAGCCTCTCCTCTCTCTCTCTCCCTTTTTCTGGAAAAACAAAAAGAAACAGAAACAGGGTAGATTTTTCCTCATCTAGCTCGTTAAGAAAAAGCAGTATGAGAAAGGTGGACAAGCTCCAAACACTTCCCTTCCCAGCATGAAGAGCTGCGATGCACATGACGGGGCTTTGCTTTGCATCGTCTTCTTTACGAAATGGAAAGTGTTTTTGGGAAGGGGGCGGCTCTGTTTTGCTCTTTCACGTCCCCGATTGGGATCTGTCTGTCCCCGCTTCCCTCCAAGCAGGGACTCCTCCCTCACCCCTCGCTTCTCCCCGTCCTAAAGGGACCGTCTGAAGCGGGACAAGGCAGAGCGGGCTGGCTGGGGGGGTGGAGGGCTGGGATGGGGTGTAGGTGAACTGGAGGAGCCGGGACAGGTGGAAGGAAAAGGATCATTTCTCCTGGGTTGCTGAGGGACAGGCAAGTGCTGAGGAAGGGGATGGAGGT
>NW_010296511.1:1632-9444 GCF_000700745.2 Antrostomus carolinensis | reverse complement strand
AATCTCCATCCATGGAGATATTCAAAACCCAATTGGACAAGGCCCTGAGCAACCTGACCTAACACTGAAGATAGCTCTACTTTAAGCAGGGACTTGGATCAGAGATTTCCAGAGGTTCCTTCCAACCTAACACACTCCATGACTTTGTGATATAACAGAAAGTAAGTTTAACATCATCCCTTTTCTCCTCTGCCTTTTTCTTCAGCCTTACAAGGTTATTTGTGTTGCTGTCTCAAACGCTGTCAAATGCACCCTCCTCAGGGAGCCTTCTTCCACTTCTTTAAACCTTTTGAAGTATTCTAATGCTGCCAGTAATTGCATTCTACCTTTGTATTATGTATGGAAAGTGGCACATTATTGAATATGAAAAATAAAGTCACTTGCAATGTACATTCTAACAACAGGGAAGCTTAAAGTGGAATTAATGACTGATGAAACCACAATGAATTGAGAAAAGGGTAATGAGCTCCCTGTAGCCAACACCGTGCTGCCCACATTCCATTATCTGCTAAAATCCCTTTCTTCAAAAATCTAGATTAAAATATTATGTGGACTGAAAGTAATGAAAACATCATCTTAATTAACACGATAGTGCAAAACAGTTTGAAAGTACCTCTGAATGGCATCAAACAGCAGCCCTAGATGCAAACAGACATAAGGATAGCTGTTGCAGAGAATTTTTTTTCTGTAATTAATTTCTTCATAGGGTCTGATTCCTGGAATGTACTTATGTCTCTTCCTTATTCCAGATACATTTTAATATTTCAAATTAGATGTTCCAAAACATTCACATCTAAAAAGGTAACAGGCAGACAAAGTTTTCAAGTTTCATCATAAACTCACATAAACTCACAGCCCAGTTTCCAATGGAGTCTGTACAAAGCTTTTGAACATATCTGTGTAACTTTATGGCTTTCTGTCAAATTCTCAAGTTCCTGCAGGCTTTCCAACAGCTGCCTCCCACACAGAAAATATTACAGAGGGGAATAAAAAAAGGGAGAGCCTCTATCCTGCTCCAGGACATTTCTTGCATACTAAATTGATCCCAAAATAATATTGCAGGGAATTTTTATAATAAGACATATTGCCATCCTGCTTCACAGTCAACATTTTAGAACAGCAGGGTGTCTCTGGAGCTCTGCTGGACAGAACAGTTGGGTTTAAAACATTGTCTGGGCTCTCAGGGGACAAATATTTACAGAAGAGGAGAGAAGGTTAAATGTTACTGGTGTCTTAGAGCTTTTGCTCAGAAAAAAAAAAATCTATTAATTTTTTGTCTTCACTGAAGATTTTGCTACTGTATGTTGGACTGATTTAGAGTTTTACCCACTTCCTGAGACAGACTAATTTGTGCACTAATATAATTTCTATCTCTGGACAAAGATTTAATGATTTTTTAAGATAATTTTTTTTCTCCAAGTAAATAACGCCAGAAAAACAGTCTGTATTGGATGAAAGCTGACAGGAGGAGACAGGCTGTGTTAGCTGCACCATTGCACTTCACTTCTGACTTCAGGACTGGAAGTGGCTCGGGTCACAGGCAGGACCAGCTACAATTTGCAGGCACCTGCAGGATCTGCTTCTGAGGATAAACTTAAATATGAGGACACCAATGTTGCCCATCACTGCAATATTGCAAGGTGTACAGCACCGTGGTCCTTGTTTCAACACAAGGTTAGTCTTGGTATTCCTTCCCTTGCTTGAGACCTCTAAGCTGTATCTGAGCTTGTTCACTGGGCAGCCACTGTGCACTGGATTATGAGGTGCAGAGGTGCAGCAAAATAAAACAACACAAACAAGGAAAAGTGAAAAGATGGCTGGCATGCCTCCTTCATATTCCTCTCACATTTACAACAAATTTCAGGCTTCTTTAGCTTTCTCTAGGCTGCCATAATCACAAGAGGCCAAAAATTGCTATTCTGACCCAACTCCATTTTCACTGCCTGGCTGGTGCAGGCTCTATGGCAACAGAAGACATCGGCAGCCTCCTTAAGCTGGAGTTTCATAGCAGCAAAACAAGGGAAAGGAAAACATGCTGGGTAAATAAGTGTACTTCCATGATATCTATCTGTGTACTGTCTCCTTATCAGTAGGTTATTCCTGGGGGTTATACATTCTGCGTTGAGCATCTTTTTTCCCCTGTTTGGATACTCGCTTCAAATAACTGAGTTGTACTAGATGGTGCCAGTGGGAAAAAAAAAAAATGGTCTGCAGGGTAAAAATAGCCAGAAGTCACTTTTGCAGCAGCTTTTCTCATATCCTGTACTACCTACCTGTGGATTCACACAGTTCAGGGTGACTCTGCGTAGTGCTGGCTCAGCCACTGACCCAGCTTACTATATTAGTGCATGTAAATCATGTCAGGTCCTTGCAAGGGATGGGACTGGCAAGAGCTAGGATGCAGCCTCAAAGGCACTGTGCTGGGAGAGATATGCCTGCTCTTCTCTTGCTCCAATCTCAAAGCCAAGTAACTGTGGGTACCTGGTGTATACCCTGCTCAAACCTGGTGTATATTCTGCTCAAATGCAGGATGCATTCACATTAATAGGGGTACATTGCTATCAGATGCAGATCAAGAGCAAAGCAAGATCAAAACCATCTACAAAAGACTTAATGTATCTGTATTCTGCATCCTTTCATAAAGGTTTGAACCCTACTTCATATTTCATCCAGCTCCTTGGAACAGATACTTTTAGGGTCCAATTCACCTGACTTATTGACTAAAAGAAGCAGAGGCTGGCTGGGTTCAGCTGAAAATGACTGGATTACAGACATCTAGAGCTGAACGGGATGAGGTCACCCTTAATAACTCTACGGTGAACTGAACCTAGAAAGAATGATATCAACCCTGCATTAAGTTGTTCTGACACTGAGCAGATGGAGCAGACTCTCCGCTGGGGTTATCTGCAGCAATTCTGCTGACTTCTGTGGAGCTGCACTGCAGAGCATCATTACTTCCACGAATTAAAGACTTGGCTCTTTGACATTATTTTATTGCAAACAGCATTTCTAGAGTCCACATTAACTTGGAGTCCAACAAAGAACACAAAATTAAAGAGATCATAATCCAGCTTTTTGCTTCCAGTCTTCTTTGTCTCCCCTCAACAAAAAATTTGCGTATTTATAGTGAACAAGATAACAAAGTGCGATATTAGTTCTAGGTGGTAGGTCTTTGTACTGATGGGATGTAGGCTTTCTCAAAAAAAGTTATGTTTGTTACATACTACAGCTACTGTTGTATGCATCAGCACATGAAATATGACCCATATTCCATCTTCAAAGCTCTCACAAGAAATATTGTTTGTACTGAGGGTTCGTAAAGTGCTCTAGCAAGTTATTACATTTATAGTCTATTTTTTTTCCTTAAGATTTATCTTCAATTTTTACTCAAATATCTGAGGCCAGAAAATCACATTTGGGCTTTAAAAAAAAATCAACTCTTTCACTCATTTCCTCTGCATTTGATAAATTATTTTTAGTATACAACTTAAAGATATTTTCACCAGAAATGCATATCACTATATAACCACAGTCTCTTAAAGCAAAGAACCAATATTTTATGAATCATTCCAGTAAAATAGAGTTTAGAGTAGACTTTAATATTCCTATTTCCCAGCTGCATTGCAGCAATCTGGCTGCTTCATGAAACATCAGCAAATCCCATATTACTATTAGTACTTGTTGGTCTTTTCTTCCTAGTTTCAGATTAACGTCACAACAACAAAGCTCCATAATGAGAAAGTACATCTGCTTATCACCCAGAGAGAGGAAGAAACTTGATAGCTCCCTGAATTCTGTTCCTATTACTGAAATCCTTTCTTGGAGTGTGCTGTGTTGGAGTGCTTCTAAAAAAGGGAAGATTAAGAGGACCAAACCCAGAAGTAAACCCCAGCTTACTTCTCTCTGGAGAAGCTTGTTTCACCATGGACAGTATATCTCCAGCATAGATTGCAGCAACAGAGACACTGTTTGTTACAGAGCAGAGATAACAGAAACTTGTTGATAAGAAACACTGAGAAAAAAATGTCTTGCAGTCATTACAAACCCATTTTTCTCATTTGATTTAATTTTAAATCTATTCATTCCTGCAGCTCTGAAGCTCACACCTTTTGTCAGGGATGCCTTTCTCTCTCTCTCATTAGCAGTGGTGACACAAGTTGACAGCAGCAGGAACCATGGGCTGTAGAAACTTCTCTTCAGGGTATTGGTTCCCACTGAGCTGGCTTTGACAACTCTGCAGAAATCTCCTTCACAAGAAGACATGACACATGTTCCTAGCAAGAAGATGACTAGCAATTTTCTGAATTGAGGGTTGCAACTGGATCATTGTGTTTAATAACCAAAAGTGGAACAATTCTGTGTGAAATCGTCCCATTCCACTTGGTTTTCACATTTTTTTGGTACAAGTTCTATGGTGTAATCATATATTTGATAGGTGGAAAAAATGTTTTAACTCTGCTACCTGATAATACAGAATTAGGAACATGCAATGAAGTCACAAGGACTATGGATTAGTTGCCTACTAGCATTCTCTGAATCATCTGTGATTGCTATTTCATCAGCCCTACTCTCTAAGGACTTGGCTGGAATGCAATGAAGAGTGGAAAGCAAAACCTTTTGGGAGCATGAGATTCCTACATCAGAAAATTGATTTCTGTGAAATTTTCAGATAAACAGGCAAGTTGAAGAGGAGAAGGTGAAAAACACTATACCTAACCTTAAAGTATCAGTGAAGCTTAAGAGGCAAAGCATTAATTTATTAAGCCAAAAAGAATAAATATACATCTCCTCTCTATAACTCAGGTGAGGTCTTAACAACACTCTGTCTGGGATGGTTGTGGAACTGTGAAATCTAAAAATAGAAATATTCCATGGGAATATAGAACTCCCTGGTCATAAAACCATGGAGATACCATGTCTGGAGATCAGCCCATTACATTTTTGTCGTCATCATTCTCAGAGTGAGGAGGTCAGGAAAGAGTCCACAAAGGATAAAGAAAAATAATTTAAGGTCTGTAAAATCAGCTTTGCATCAAGAGATTTAAAAACGCTTAATTTGGCTTAAGTGATGAATTAGTCTATAAATACACACTCAAAGAGATTTTTCTGACTTAACAGGATATTTAGGTTAGCAGACAAAGACATAACATGGTCCAATGTCTGAAGACTGAAGCGAAACAAATTCCAGCAAGAAATAAAATCAAATTTTTAGGACAGAATAATTAATCATTACAGGATGGTTACAAATGACTAGCAGGCACTGACCAACTCTTGCAATTAAAAAATTTCTAAAATACATGTTTTGGAAAAATAACATTTATTCAGGGAGACTTAACACAATACAGGTTTGACTAAATCCCACCATACTTTTTCAAGCACTCTTTTCCTCTGTGTTTCTGCAGAGGAAAATAATGCTCTGTTCAGAAAGCACTACAGAAACTGTTTTCAAGTGGTTCCTCACATCAGGAGCCTTGTCGTCTTTGTTTTTTCACTTGGCATTTCTACAAGGCAGATAGGCATTAGCCATCAGCTGGGATTTCAACACAGGAAGATGATAACTGCTTCAAAATCGTTCAAGTCCAACACACAGCAAGGCAGCACGGTAACTGGGGGCAAATTTAACACTGTACCACCACCTAGGTTCATGAAACAGTGAAAATATGGGGAATGGAGGAACCGGTCCTTTCTGTTTTCATGAACAGCATTCTTAGATAGATAGACATTAGTATTTTATTACCTGCCTACATACAATAGCAACCCACTCCTTCCCACTCTGGGTCAGTACCCAAACTCTGCCAAACCCCTTTTGTGATTTCCCCATTCAGAACAAGTCCGTAAATCAAAGTGAGCATGCCCCTCAGTGCTGTCCGATACCTATAAAAGCCAGATGTGTGTGCTATTCACATAAGCAGAATCTCTTTCAAAAGGGAAGCACACAAGTGGCCTCTGGGTGCTTAAAAGTCTGGATTTCTCTCTTTAATAATTTCCAAAAATCAAATTATATTCTTGCTGTTTACTTCATTTATACCGTTTTTAAATTGTCCATGCTTCCTAATTCTATAGGAATACATTTTTTAAAAAAAGTCTCTATGAAAATGGTAGATATTTAAATATTGCTACAAAGTTCTGCTTCCCATTGTTTGCTTAAAATCAAACTCTTAACAACTTATATATAAAACAAGAATAAACCTTGTTCTCCACATCTTATGACATGCCAAGATCATTTTTAATGCATACCCATGGATGGTGGATGCTGACAGTGTATTTGTAATTCAGAGAGTATCTATTGAGTGTCACTGACGATTTGCACTAAAAGTAGAGAATTTTGTAGAAAATCCTCCATCTATTCCCATAACTAGGAAACTGACATCCATTTTCAAAATATTTACATCATGAATCCTTCTCCAGACGTTTTTCTAAGGTTGGTTTGAGGCAGAAAGGGGTTGGGCAATCACACTACCTTTGTGTGTTCTCTAAACATCTGGACCACTTAGCCAGTTTCAGTGAAAATCTGGAGAGGAACTGAAGTCTTAAATGCATTTAGTCCCTAAAAGTTTTGTGAAAAGAGGTTCCAGTGCAGAGGAGAGAAACTTAAATTAGTTCATTTTTTTTTTCAGCAGGAGTTTAATTATGGAGCTAGACATCAGAGAATCCCCCTGAGTACAGACTGTGACAAATGCGGTTACAAATTCAGGAAAGATTGCAGTCAGTGCCTGCACTTAATTTGATGAAGGATAATCCAGCCACACAATATAAAACCACAGGAAACCAAGATTTTGTTTGCCTTGGTCACAAACTATTGTATTTTTAAACCTGCCCAGCTCTTACTTCTACAACTCTTCTCAATGCTCGCAGGCTCAGCACTAGCGAGTTATCTCTTACACACTCACTCGTAAGCCAGCTTTATTAATATTTAGAGTTTGCAGGCTAGAACACAAGAAGGTTATTCACCAGCAAGGTCTAGCAGTTTAATGAATTAAGGTATTAAGAAAAAGTAGCTTAGACTCATCCGTAGGCTGCTGATGTCAATGCAAGCAGCACCAGCCAGTTTCAAAAGGTTTTGTTAGAGCCTAGGGGGTTTTTATTAGAATCTTAGAAAATAAATGAGATATAAAGAAGGGTAAGGATCGCAATTAGCACACAAGATAACGATTCAAAAAGTGTGGAGTGCTGTATGAAAGGAAGGAGGATGCCAGAAGCAAGAGAAAGATAAAAAGAGAAAGTTGTGAGGTAGCAGGAGACGTTGGCAGGTTCAGAACAATGTGCAGTCTCTGAATAGCATGCAAATGATAAAGAACTACTAAAATACATCAGACTGAGAAAAGGAGGCAAGACAGACAGGTAATGACAGTGACCTGAGC
Organism: Antrostomus carolinensis; assembly: GCF_000700745.2. Taxonomy (NCBI): domain Eukaryota; kingdom Metazoa; phylum Chordata; class Aves; order Caprimulgiformes; family Caprimulgidae; genus Antrostomus; species Antrostomus carolinensis. The sequence goes on along the minus strand of NW_010296511.1, from coordinate 2,083 downwards.
AATACCACATTAAGTATAAGAAATGGTGCAAAATTATCAGAAAATTCTGCTTGATCTCGCAAACATGGAACAATCACCAGTTCTCTAGAAAAGTGTAGCAAATCAGGTGAAGTTATTTTGCTTAAGGCCATTTTCACCATCATATTTATATCTTGTAGTGTTTTTTCACACCTCAAGTTTCATTTTTTATCTGCTCCAAGATGTCAATTATCTATTGATTTCTTCATTTCAGAATACATTGGCCTCAACTTGAGTACAAAGAGGCTTAAGTTGGCCATTGATTTAGCACAGTGAATTAAAGTCAGTGTTGACATACAGCTACTCAGTGAGGAAACAGGACCACAATATCACACACCAAGCTCTCACTGAAAGCAAATATACAGAGCTGGAGTATAAACTGCCAGGCAGAGGAATGATCAGAGTGAGTCAAAATGTTAGTTCCAGTGAAAAA
>NW_010296511.1:0-1601 GCF_000700745.2 Antrostomus carolinensis | reverse complement strand
GAACATTTCTATTTCTCAAAAAATGTTTCATTTTCCCTCCTTCCCCAGCTACAAGTAAACTGCAATAAAGCAAGGAAAGATGAATAATATTAACTCATCTTCTGTAGCTACATGTCTCAGTGTGTAGTTAATTTTTCAGTCTAACTCTTCTTTCATTTACTCAAGCAAAGTCTTAATGACTGTTTACTTCAGTCTTTTAGACACCTTCATTAGCCAAGATGCTGTTCAGCAAGGCCAAGCCCTTGATTTACTATTTTAAGATAAGTTATTTTGGATCCACATATGTGAAACTGGAATTGGAAGTTTTCTCACTGATCATAAACAGAAGATATGCATATATTTCTTTAAACCTTTAAGACTTCAGAGTCAGGTACAAGACTTCTTAAGCTATGCTTTACATATTTTGACAGAAACTCACTTGTTCGTCCTATTATTCCTTCTCACTGCGTCACAAGATCAGTTTAATATACTCATTAATCAAAATGTGACAAGAGTTTAAGATCAGGCTAGCCACATAATACACAACGGAAGCAAAGGTCTGAGCATATTAACTTACTGAGCAAAGTTTGGGCAGGAGATGTGACACTGGCCGTTTGCTTAATGTGATGTAACAGGCAACAGCAGATGATACATACACTCAGGGGAGCAGTCTTGGGCATGTCTATGATAAACAAGGTTTCCCATATGTTCTTTTTAGTTGACTAAACAAGTTGTCTCGATACGATGCTCACAGACAAAACCTTTCATACCTAAGGGGCTTAGCTGGACTGACAAGAGCCTGATCCCAACCTTCTGAGGGTGGTCAGACACTGGAACAGGTTGCCCAAGGAAGTTGTGGATGCCACCTCCCTGGAAGTGTTTAAGGCCAGGCTGGATGAGGCTTTGAGCAACCTGATCTAGTAGAAGGTGTCCCTGCTGATGGCAGGGGGTTGGAACTAGATGATCTTTAAGGTCCCTTCCAATCCTAACCATTCTATGATTCTATGATTCTCACTCAAGAAATGAGGACTGGGTTAACACTAGACTAAGGCCAGGAATAACACAGATGTTTGGATTGCTGAACCTTTGTTTTTGTTGGTGTTGCACCCGAAAACCCCAAAGTAAATCTAAAGCAAGATGAGAATTCAAACCCATATAAAAACTTTCCTACTTTTCTGTTCTATTCAATGGCAAAACAAACTGGACGCTTAGGAAGGAGAAAATGTTATCAAAAATCTAAAAATAGGAGACTATACAGAAAGTTAAACTCTCTGGCGTGTCCCACTTAGCAGCAGTACGTGCAGCAGATTTGAGACATCATTGCTGTTATTGTTTACCACATTTGTCTGTTGAAAACACTGTAGTAATCATGGATGCTAAAATATGCCCTCCCACTCTACTCAAAACAGCCGAGTAGAGGGAAATAATTGTAAGACAATGCATCAGCTGACCTGTGTCTTACAAGCGCTTAGAGCGTTCTCTTAGCTAAGCTGCAGTTGCTTCCGAGGTAGAGGAGTTCCTGCTGCTGTCAAATGGACTTCCCAGACTGCACTCAGCACAATGTGATTTCTGACTTCTGTCACTAATCTTGCCTTCAGAGTTTAGTCTCTGACACATTTTTT
>NW_010296510.1:4277-19366 GCF_000700745.2 Antrostomus carolinensis | reverse complement strand
AAAATTCAGGGGGAGAGAGCTGACAAGGCCAAATTTTTTAATAAGATTTTTCCCTTTTCTTCCATCCCATTGATGCTCTCTTAGGAGCGAGCAGCTTTGTCAAGGCTACGTGTGTATGAACACAAAGAGCGAGCAACAGTCTTGGCACAGTGAATGAGTCATGCGACCTTTTGTTCATTCATTATAAACACAATTAAAAACACAGCCACATTTCTTTAACAGGCATGAAGCCACAGAACCCTGGAGTCATTCATAAACTAGAATAATGGTGCAGAATCGCGCTCAGAATAGCATTTGATTTGTGTTTAGCTTGGGTTGTAATTACTTCATCATATTTTCCTTAAGGAAATGAATGATCAAATTCACAAGGAGTTGACTTTAATTATACACACTGCTTAATAACTTGAGTCCATTTGGAAGCAATTATTTGATCCACTGTGGAAGTAGAAGCAGAGAGGGGGAGATGATGGTCTGGTTTCGAGAGGAGTCAAATAATTTCAGGCATTCAGCTCCTAATTCCAGACAATTTCACCAGATGATACAACTATCAGTGTCAGCCTTCACCAAAGGTGCTTTCATCTAACACCTGTAGCACATGCTAAAAGAAACCATCAAGCCAGCTCATTTTTCCCCTCTAATTCTACACATGGCTTTGACTCACGCACAGACATCCTTTGACAGGTCCGTGGCCATGCAGTGCCCATTCTGCCAGGCAACTCCCACATCACACCACAGGTACACCAAAGGGAACCACTTTCTTTACAAGTGGTACAAAGAACCTCTGTGGCATGAAGACCTCTGCTCACAGCACCCCTGCGATGCTGAAGCCATCAGCACAGAGGGTGGCTGCATTTCCCAAAAGCCTGGGGAAGAGCCCAGTGCTTTCTGGCAGGTGGAGAGAGGATCTGGTACAGCAGCAGCCCAGGCAGCTCACTGGCTCTTCCAACCCACAAATGAGAGCTCTGCTCTTGCACATGGATCCAGTGTGCTCATACTGGTTCAAACAGATTCCTTATCAGGATCTGGGATCACTTTAATAAAGCTCAAGTGCCTGGTTCTGCTTGCGTGGAGTGAAAGGAGAGCACTCTGGCCTTCAAAACAGTGATAATTTGGCTGCAGGCATCTCTGGATAACTGGAAGAGAGGGGCAGGCTTCGATGCTCAGAAGCAGGACAGGACCAGCCATCACGCTGCAGCAGTACCTTACAATATAAAGTGATTCATGGTGACTAAGAAATCAAAATGGCCAAAACACTGGGTTTCATCTCATAGCAAACAGTCCTGCTAATCACACATCACAGGTATCTTCAACTGGTGACCAGTCAAGCCATTGAACAGAGAAAACATCATCCAATAACAAAAACAGGGGCACTGAAATTTAACTAGCAGCATCCTTGCAAAAGCAAACAAACAAAAAACCACACACCATAATCCAGTAAAAATTTCACAGCCTGAACCCCGAAGAAATACACAAAGACTCTCATCTGAGTGATAAGCTGTTTGAAGCCCACGGGGAAATTCAGTTCACTGTTTGTCGAAACAGAGTATTGAGCTTCCAACAGAGGGGAAAAAAAAAAAAAGTCCTTTGGCCACAGCTGAGAAATAAATTTAACATCCTCATCTCTGCTGAAAGACACCGGAGAACACGGGAAACCAACCAAAATATCAAGCCTGTCTGAAGATTACTGAGGATTAGAGAAAAAAGCCATCAATGGAGCAGATTAATATGTTTTAGGAACAATCCCAAGATCTAATTTTCCCAATTACCAATCATTAGATGCAGGAAGAATCAGTCCTTTGTCAAGAAGAGACACACTATGGTGTTCAATAGTGTATTAAATGGAATTTGTGTTAATTACTCGCAGTGTAAAACGAGCGTGCACCAGCCCAGCTTCATGAGAAGCAGATGGCTGTTTGTAGCATGGCTACCCCATGACAAACACACGCAGCAAGTTCACCAAAATCCCATGATTTGTGCCAAATATTTCTAAGTACATTTTGTAAATGGAGCAAGGATGAACAAAATGCTTTCGAGTGCCTTGCCGATTTCTCTCTCTACTGTGACAGCAGAAAAGAGAGCAGATGAAGAAATAAAAAAGAAGTATGGACTTGGGATACAGCCAGTATCAGTCTTGCAGACAACTCTGCCAGCTCAGGAAGATCAAACACGCATTACAGAGCAAGATGTATCTTTATTTAGCAGGGAAAAAATTGTTTTAACAAAAAAAACCAAAAAAAGTTTGATGTGAACCTCTTTATAAGATGTGCTGGCAACAACTGACCAACAGTAATGAGACAAGGTGAGAAGAGGACACTGTGCATTAACCTTGGTTATGAAGCATCTGGGTCTGCATAACTTTCTTGCTTCTTATACTTAGGATCATAGAATCCCAGACTGGTTTGGGTTGGAAGGGACCGTAAAGATCATCCAGTTCCAACCCCCCTGCCATCAGCAGGGACACCTTCCACTAGACCAGGTTGCTCAAAGCCTCATCCAGCCTGGCCTTCAACACTTCCAGGGAGGGGCAGCCACAACCTCCCTGAGCAACCTGTTCCAGTGTCTGACCACCCTCACAGTGAAGAACTTCTTCCTAATATCTAATCTAAACCTGCCCTCTTTCAGCTTAAACCCATTTCCCCTTGTTCTGTCATTAACTGCCCTTATGAAAAGTCCTTCCCCAGCTTTCTTGTAGCCCCTTCAGGTATTGGAAGGCTGCGATAAGATCTTCCCGGATCCTTCTCTTCTCCAGGCTGAACAGCCCCAACTCTCTCAGCCTGTCAACTCGTCGTTAACTTTTACGTTTCTGTTCTCATACTTAAAGACCAGGTTGACATAAGGCGGCCCTGGGATTTCTTGAGATGATACTGGCAAGATCAGAGCAGTTCACTGCAGATGCAGCACAATCCCATTCCATCACTGCCCATGCTCTGAGCGCTCCGTTTCACTCCGCTCCATACCCCACGTGCGCAGTGACCCGCATGTGCACAGCCACCGACCCACCGCACCGGTACCAGGCTGCAGCTGCACCATCAGGCTCCAAACTCCACATTTATTTCACTGTGAAAATAAACGTCAGGAGAGTGAACTTCAGAGAGAGACTCTCAGTCCCAACCCATTGACCGTCCCCGATCACAAGGTCAAAATCACAAAGCAAGCTCAGGAGTAAAATAACATCCCTTCCTCCTCCTGCCTGCGAAGCCACTAGTTCAGGGCTCCGTTACCTTGGCAACAAAAAAGAGCATCACAACAGCCTCCTCGATAGCAAATTGCTTACGAAAGTGGGTCTTTTTTCTCTCCAGCATCTTTTATCACTAGGGAATAAGCCTGAACTCAGAATTCACCACTAAGCAAAGATGGAAATAGGTATCCATCACTGCTATTTAAAATGTAAGTATCTTTGGAGCCTTTACGCTTGTCCAGAGACAGGTAAGGGATTTTAATTTATTAAGTTTTAAAAAAAAGCCTTCCTGAAGTTCACCTCTAAAGACAAATTATAGACAAATTATAGAACTTGAGGAGTTTGGTGAAAAAAAATGCAGCTCATAAATTAAAGATCTGTATTTTAGATTCTGTTAATATTCACTTTTGAAAAGCATTAGAAATGAAGATTACAAATTTAATAATGTAACACATGGGAGGAATTATCCTCCTCCCCACATAAAAAGGCAATTTGTTCTTGCCTATAAATTGACTTTCTATTACTGTCATTAAACCAGTATAATGTGCTAAAATTAGGGTTTGCCCCATCACAGCTCTGTGGCAATCCACAGCCAAGAACTCATCCTGCCAACAATTCAGCCTAACGAGGTGAAAGGGGCAGCAGACACCGCTCCCTGCCAAGGAGCTGCCATCTTCTTGCTGCAGCACTTTGTTGTGCTGCTGGACATTAACAAGGATTCAAAAAGCAACTAGACAAAATTAACGAGGAAAACAATTCAGGAGCAGAGGAAGTCTCTAAGCCATGAGTCAGTGGAGGCTGGGCCAGCACTCTGAAGAAGCATCCCAATAACTTCGGGCAGCTCCTACTCGCAGGGTTATGAGGTGGGCACTCACAGAAGAAGCCAAACTCACAGTTGGCAGAAGTGGGACTCCCTGGGAAGAATCCATGCTTCTGCTTTCAGGTTTCCTGAGCGAGCAGGTTGGTGCCAGACCAGCACAGCACCTTCGAGCACTAATGGGTGGCTCTGAGGAGATGCACACTTTGCTCCATAACAGGTCAGTTCTCAGACTGCCAGATGACTCTCACTAAGCGCAGTCATCAATATTTGCTTTGAAACTTCCTACTTACCCAACTATTTACTTAAAGAAGCTTAATGGTTGGAATAATGTCAGAAAATGAACACAAAGAGGTCTTTGATAACCAAAGCGACTCCATTTGCTCTAACAGGCACAGAAAGCACTTTGCAGTCTCCACTAAAGCCCGGCTTTAGTCTCCCTGCTGAAGCAGTTTCTAGGTCATAATATGTGCAGATATTTGGAGATCTGTGCTTTGTCCTTGGCCTAATCTGGAGAAAGACACTATGTTTTGCTTCCACTCTGATTGTACATTTCAGTCAGAGTAAACCATAAAGCCACACCTGACTTTGAAGTCACTACTAAATTTTAGTGCTCCAGATCCATGAATGACTAGGACATCTTTCTGGTATCCTGTAAGCCCTGCTCCTTCTCAAAGTGTCCTCCTGTGGTATCCCTTCTCCTGGGAAATTTCACTTTAGCAAGCATGAGCTGGCCCTTCTGACTATTACACTGTATGTCTTTTTCATGTATTTTCTGCTACAGATATGTGACTGTTCTCCCTGTATTTTATTTGTATAAAAGAGCTTTCCTTTTCAACAGTCCCCCCCTCCTCCTTTGCACAGCTGCTTAATGAATTCAAAGTGTGACATTTTGTTTTCCACAGTGAGGTATAAGAGAAGCTGTAAACCATCACTGTGAGATGAACTAGAAAACACAGAAGGCAGCAAGCCCGTCCCACCAGAAAGGCACAGTTCTCTCAACAGCACCCACTAGACATTGCAAGACTCAACTAGACAACAAGCTTCACTAAACAAATCAAAATGTCAACTTCAGGAAGTATATACAAGCTTCTATACACAACAGTCTCACAAACCCCAAAGAGATCCTCTCCTCACTTTTGATATTCGGTGTGCTAGCCTATCCCTACCTGGCCACTTGGATGCTTTTCTCAAACAACGGTTCCAGGATCCAAGTGGATTTAAAGCCTAGAAAGACTTTCCAGAGCGCTGCATGAATTCCTCTGATATCGCCCACACGGAAGGCTACAAATTGGCACCAGTAGTTGTCAGCATTTTGTTTTGATCTCTCGGCAAACAAATCCACCCTCTGAAATGTTTGCAGGATGCAGAGATAAAAAGCAGTAATGAATAAAGACCAAAGAAGTTTGAAGGGTTTATTTTTACCAAGTAATCAATATCTTCTGGCAGTCTTCCTCCAGCTCTAATAATACCAGTGAGGACAGTAACCCCTGGCAGGCTTTGTATGCTCCTCTACAAACATTATCTAGTAACCATCACAAACCACTTCTGAAAAAACAAAGCAGGGTCTGAAGTCCTTCTACAGCAAGAGAGAGGATGAGTGTTGGGAAGGGACACAGCTGAACAAAACAAGGTGTGACCTCCCCTGTAGATAAGCCAGGACATGGGAAGATAAAACTAGTAATAATTCACAAGTCTCACTGGAGGACTCTCTCTGGTCTGGACATCACTTGCTGATTGATTAACCTCTGATGCAGAGCAGATGATGGGCAGATGACAGTAACCCATTTACTGATCTCTCTTCCATCCCAACTCAATTTATATGACGAGTCCCACATAAGAATCATCTGAGATTTCTTATATAGGATCTATTCTCCTTTCACAGCTGGCTATTCCCATTAACTCCCATTGCAATGCAGCACAGGCATAGATATCCAGGAGAGAGCTGAATTCTTCTAAATCCTGCTTGCTAAAATCAAAAGTAACAGACTGTTATATTATAATGGGAAAATTTTCCTATTTAAAATATTATAAATAAAACAGCAGTTGCATTAAATAAGGTCTTTTCCTTCCACATTTGTACTCAACAAACAGAACTATATTCAAAGATCTCAATTATAAAGCAGTGTATAATATAAATCAATTTCTCATACAGTCATTTGTCCCACAGTGACAGAATGTTTCATACTGACACATTTTATATAGATGGTTTTATCTGTGCAGATTAACAGATTCCTGATACACACCTCTAATAACAGCTTCACCGACAAGATGAAAGTCACTGCAAACGTTTTATTGAGAGATAATTATTTAACACAGCTTCAGATTATTTACACTTTACACCCCAGGCCTCTGACTCTGTGAAAGGTCTGGAGCACTCTGAGGTCCACAGCCTCCAGGAGGCTTTGCAGGATTCCCAGCATGGCCAACGAGGAGGGCTCAATCTGCCTGCATTCTTAATGCTGAATTCTCAAAGATGTTTAGCCTTTCAACAACGCAGACAGATACTGTATTGGTGGGAACTGGCTCATGAAGCACTCTCAAAAGCTCTGGGGACTCTTTCAGTGTCTAAATATCTTTGCAAAGCCAACCCTTGCTCTAAGCATACAACCCAGGAGCAGTAGTTTCCCTCTCTGTAGAGCAAAGATAACCTTTCCAACAGAGCTGCCCCTGGAAACAATACTCATCTCTCCTCTTTTCCCATCCTCCTGAACTTCTGAACCTTTGAACCATATCGGACAGAGAGGTAGAGATAGGTTTCAGAGGTAGCATACTCCAAAAGATTCATGAAAGTGAGCACCCATGGACAGAAGACAGACCTGAATTAGTGCCCCCACTGCAGGAAACATCCGTCACAGTTCAGCCTCTTATCTGCCACCAGAAGCAAGACCCAGGTGACTGGTGAGGACAGATGCTCCAGATTGCAGCCTGCACATCCAAACAGGCCTCAGGTGACAGCAGGAGCTGCATGGGGGTCCCTGGGGAGGAGAGGTGTAATTACTTCAGCTATGTCTGCAACCTTAGAAGGCAGGGAGAAGCACCAGTTGAAATGCAGACTTCCAAAAATTAGTCAAAAACAGTTCAGAGTCCTAAATCTGTTCCCTTCCCACTCACACATTAGTCCAGTTTCTGTGATTTTACAGTCGGATTCACCCATTTGAAAAAGTTTTTCTCTTTTCTCCCATATGAAATCCCCAAAGAAACTGGTGTGGAATTGCTCACCCTGCAGGGAAACAGAAACCGAGTGCGCTCCTGCTAAAGAAACTTATAACAATTACATACCATTACTGGTGTCCAACTCTGTTACAGTCACAAATAAGCAGTAACAGGAAAAAAATAAGTTATCTTTGACAGTATTAAGATTTTGCTTTTTAAAAAGGGAGAAAACCAGAGAAATTGCTTCCTCCAATGTTGGCTGCATCCTTTCCAGCAAGGAACAGACAGCAGATGCCCTCCATAGCTCCCTACCCTCTAGGAAGCACACACACCACAAATCAAAGGTTACAGAATAATTTCACTGGGCTCCATACCACAATATTAACAGCAGATGTTTTTCATGACAGCCAAACTCAGCTGCAGTCAAAACTTCCCCATCCTGCAGCAATGCTTCAGTGCTCCCAATGGAAAAAGTACATCAACCACAAACCTTTCGTCAAAGCGTGTCAGTATTAGGATGGCACTTTCACTTCTGTTGGCTTTTATCAGTTTGAGACAAACCTTGAACTTTAAAACACATTTATATACAATTTTGTTTCTTCTAAGACACAAAAGAGAAGATCTGAGAATGGCTGTAGGCCCAGTCTGAAGGGAAAGCACGGCTGGGATCTAGCCACTGATCCTAAAACAGCAGAGACACGCAGAGACTACAGAAAAGAGAAAACTCAGAGTTTGCTCAAAGTCCTGAACAGTGTATTTAATAAATACACGGAGGAGTTCAGTACTTTCTTGAAAATTAGAATTTAAGATTCAGTGACAAGAAACCAGAAATAAAATCCAGTCCCAGACCAGGCATTATACAAAAGACATGACAAAGTCAGTATTAAGACTAAGAGTTATATCCAGCAACTCCACATTAGTTACTGAGAGCAAATTCCTACTTACTCCTCTAAGCATTGTGGAAGTTACACCTTCTTCAGGTTCTTTTTGCTTACACAAAACAATTCTGTAGCACTAAGAGAAGAGTTCCTGTACAGATGTAATTTCCTTTAATACCAGTAAAAGAGCCACCAGTTGCCTGTGTGACACCAGACAGCTTTTATACTCACATCTGTACCACGGCTCAGAAGAAGACTAAACTATCTCACATCATTTCAGTTGAGTACCTTATATTTTGATGCTGATCATTAAAATTAAAGATGGAAGATGAATCTCAGGTCACCAAGTCAACCAGGAAAGTGTCTTGGAATACTCGACCTAAACCAAGTCTAAGAAACATGTCTAAACCCAGAGACAGCATAGGTGTTGATACAAATCCACTTCTGGAGCCTTCCGAACAAACTATTTTCTATCACTTTGGGGCAGCCATTACAGAGTCACAATATTTAGTCAACCATTTACTTCTACAGTCATTAATCATGCACCATTTAACTACTGGTTTGTCATTTACTCTTCTAATCCTTTTCAAATCCTTCTGCTTATTTTCACATCTTTTTTTTAATCCCATTCTATGTGTCTCGCTAATTACACTCCTTCACTGTCACAGGCTGTTTCAACACAGGCAGGTCGAACCAGAGGTGGTTTGATCACTTGTTTTATGTCCGATGAATCGTTTGCTATTGCAACATTTAAAATTTAAACAATGTTACTGGAAGATGATCAACCGTACTTAATTATCTGGACAACCAGTTATAACTCTAGGGGAGAAAGGGTGAATGGTCATTTGGTGGTGTACTTGAAAATAAAGTTTCTAATCTTGTAAAAAAAGAACAATGAGAAAGGGGAAAAATGCTCAGGATTTCCATCTTCTCAAAATAAGGAATTTAAAGGACTGTTACTTGCAATTTTGCTGTGTCCTGAGCCAGCCCTTCCTGCCGGTCTCAGGGGACTCTCCGTCTCCAGCAGTCAGCACACAAGGCCAGCCTAAGAGTCACAGGTCAGCAAAAGCAAAGTCACATCCAAATGACAGATGCCCAAAGTGGGTGATAGATGAATGAGACAGAGCAAACATCACCTGAAAACTTAAACACAACTGAATTATTCATGGCCAAAAGGAAGAGAAAGAGACAGTGTGATGTGTGCAAGGGAAAGAAGGAACCGAGGAAAGCAGATGACTGACTGCTGTCAGGAGCGATGGACTAGCTCTCAGAGGCACCCAGAGCATTAGAAATCTCAGCCTAAACGTACGTGTTCACAGATTTACTCCCAGTGACAAGTGACTACACAACTCGACATCAAGCCAACGCCATCCTGAACACCTCCTCTCCTGAATACCCATTTTCATTTCACTTCTACAACAATGCCTTAACCTATCATACTGGTGATGCAAACCTTAAAACCCCACGTATATAATGCGGAGATGACTTTACCAAGAGCCTGGAAGAGTAAATGACTCATTCACCCCAGAGGACAGTTAACAGAGGCTGGTGAGGACCAGTTATACGTCACCATTGTTAGCCACTAATTCAGTACCTTCAGAGAAGATGGTAGGTAGCAATGAACACTTCTACCTCCTCCACACCAATCCCCTTGGAGGTGGCTAGCAACCTACACTGAGGAAAGTGTGCAAAGCTTAAAGGGGAGCTGAACACAATGTACTTGGTACAGCTTGGAGAATCCCATCCAGGCATGGTTTGTCACAGCACCGCTTCCTGCTTTTTGCTGAAGTCAAAATGTTCAACGAAAACAAAGTGAAGGACCAAACACCTCCCAAAACAACATCAGCACTATGCAGGAATTGGCTGGACAGTGTCCACTTGCCAATAAAAATGCTGTGGACACAGTAACTCCCAAATACACTCACGTCATGTAGCCCCATTAGATCAGCAGTTCCTAATTAATTTAGAGTGTGGCTCAGTCCTCAAACACCTTTTGCTATCACAAAGACCTACTGAAAGTGATGAAGAGGAATCATTATGCATAACACCCACAAGAACTTGCTGTAAACACATTTGGCAGCACAGGGAGGTTCCTTTATGGCATAATCTGTTTTTATATACACCTAATATTTGCAGGTTTTCAACTGATTGTCAGTGTGTTTGTAGAGGCTGTTAATGAATCTCATTGCTAAAAGCAGTTACAATTCTGTAGCTATTAATACAACGTGACATCAGTTATGTCAGCTTCCGAGTGAATCACAGTTGCAAACTTGTAGGTGTTCGATAGCTGGTTGTCAAGTCGAAATAGAACATTGTTAAATATAATCCAAGTCTGTCCTAGTTTTGCAGCTCTTTCTCCTTCCTGCACTGCAGCCTTAGTGGACTGAACACCCACAGGTCTGAAGAGCCAAACACAGGAATATCAAGGGGAAAAACACATCGATTATTAGACCACTTAGATCAGCAAGTTTTAAAATGTTCACTTTTGACTGCAATTTCCTCTCAAATCTGATGACTCTAAGAGCTTAAGAGAGCAGGTCACTAAATCTTTCACAATGTCTAAACCTTGTCAGATATATTCATATCAAGATGTGAAGCTTTTTTTGCCCCCCCTTACAAACTGAAATAAAAGGCTGAAAATCTTTCCTGACATAGCAGTTTAGCATTAGAGCATGCAAAATCCAGTCTCCAAACCATTTACTGAATATCAGAGGCCAAATGCTGCTTTAATCTGCATTACTGACACCTGAAGAACACTTTTGTATTGGTCAGACTGTAAATAAAAGCACATTCTTCACAAAACTGACAGGAGCCCGGGAAATTATTAATGAATATTTTGATCAGTGAAACATTTTCAGGTCACCATGTTGTCACCGCTTCAGGAATCACTTCCCCCTCCTGAAATTTTTCATGCAGCTAGTACTCTGTACAGGTAATCTTGAGAAACTCAGTCTTAGGGCTCTAGGGAAAAGGTGTGTTAGTAAATAGTTTTCTAGATTTCAGGAAATTAAATAAAATTATGGCCTGAAATAAGACATCCTGATTTGCACAGTCAATCTGTCCTAGAAGCTTGCTGTCTCTCTACAGCAGATGGCTGCAGTGAACAGACTGGGAAAACAGAAAGTCAAATTCACCCAGTAAAATGGACTGTGGATAATTTGCCTGCTATTATTCCTAGAGCAGCGAGCCAAATTTTGCCTTAACCAACCATGCAATATTTCATAGAGTTCTCTAGTAGGTAAGCCAGGCAGTACTGAGACAGAAATAGAAAAATATTGAAATAGGGCCGACACGATGCCAGGTTTAAAGGCACTTGGCTTGGGAAAAACTGAGTTCAGGATGTAGTAGCTGCCTCCTGTCCAGAAGCAGTAAGAGTATTTCTGCAGATGCAGAGCAGACAGGTCACAGGAACAGACCTCCTCCTGTTACTAGGCAGAAGCTAGGAATTCAGGAGAAACAGATGAAAAACAAGCTTTGGGACTGGCATGACTCAAAGCAGAGCCCTGGGCAAAACAGGAGAGCTGAGAATTATTGTTCTGAAACAGTCCAGAAGTGGGTCTTGAGGAACACCTATGATAAGAAGTTCTGTTCCTTCTCCTCATCTCAACCTGTACTTTCTCAAGTCTCACATTTATCTTCTTAGTCCCTTCATGTGAAATACTTTAGACCAGATGTTAAAATCACAAGCATTGGATTTTACCATACATTATCCCTTTACACTCCAGCACCATCATGTGAGAAATCGCCTTGCTGTGCACCCTCATACCTAGACTGCACATCCATGCTTTATGCACACTGGGTAGGAAAATCATTAAATGACTGTCTCTTTACCCAAGCAATTTTCAGAACCTGCACACGCACAGTAACTAAACCAAGATCTCGCTACTGCTCTGACAAAGTACCAAGCAGAAGTGAAAAATGTGTGCTGGTGGAAAGTCCATGGGTTACCATACAGAAAACATCTTTATCTTTCTTATTTCTTGCCAAAGCTCTAGCTTATCAATAAAATATTGATAACAGCTTTCTCTATGTCAAGGGAAAAGAGCCAATAAACAGGTGCTGCCTGCAAAGTGAAAAAACCCATGGTGCTAATTTTGGAATATGTCACTTGGTGAAAATACAGAAATACAGAAAGAAAAGGGAAAAAAAACCCCAGGGGGAAATACTGAAAATCCTAACAGGACACTGCTACTGCAGAGGCAGCAGCAGGAACTGAAGTATTTATAGGCAAGCCAAAACCATTGATCAAGACACAAATGAAACCAGGAGCTAGCCATGGATGAAACTCAACCTCAGGCTGCTGCCCCATGGTCAGCAGAGTCTGGAGCAGTTGATGGCTCCTGCAAAGGAAGAGGAGGAGGGAGCAGACTGCTGTCAGACTGCAGATAGACATCAGCTTTCTCCAGGCTGAAAGGATCAGATCCAAAAGAAGACTGGCGTGTCTTCACAAACTCAGCGATCTTGGAGCCATCTGACAAAGGGTGCAGGTGCCTCTGATGTCAGGTAGGAACCAGCTACCGCAGCGAGCTGTCTGCGCGCAGAGGGAAATCCGCAGGTTTACTGCACCAGAAAGCAAAACCAGGTGCTTTTAAACTGAATTATGTGAGGGCTGCTATGCTAAAAGAAGGAATACTGGCCTTATTTAAGACACTCAAAAGCCCAGAGAGAGCATCTCTTCTACCCCCAGCCCCATAACTACGGGCAGGCACTGAATTCACCCGTGTGACCGGCACCACAACACTCCTAACAGGCCCAGATGGAGGAAGAAAGTACGATGATGACAGCAGGCACTGACGCCGCGGTACAAGAGCAGGTGTCATGGGATGCCAACGTTACCATGGAAATGTCCTCATACCACGTAACATTTTGACACTGTTTTCCACGAAGCAGCAGTGATGTGGCAGCCTGCAAAGCCTGCGTGGAACGGCTGTTAGAGTTTCGCCACGGTTATTACTGCAGCCGGCAGCCGATTCAAACTGTCTGGGTATTGGATTTTGACCAACCTGGCAGCTCCACTTTCTGAAGTGCACGAGGAAGCTTTTAACAGAAACAGTTCCATAAATCACTCCGATTTAATACGCACTGTCTGCGAGGCTGAGCACTGACCTGCATGCCTACTTTCAGCATTGCTTGCCCTGCTTTCCAGACCAGAATTTTCAATGTTCTTTCATATTCTGCAATATTCATATTGCAGAATCCAAGGGAGAGCCTGCTCCTCTGCTCAAGCTGCCTTTGCACGACCAGAAGGGCAGAATCTCAGCCCCACACTTGCAGGGCTGCAGAATGATTTTCTGAACTGATGAAGGCAGGTACAGCCCCAAATCCCATTCACACCAGAGACCAAAACTCCCAGGCATTTTTGAAAATGTCTAATTTTGCATATTTAATATTTAAAACAAACACAGATTCTTGTCAAAACTATGCTCACTGCAGAAAGCTCGTTTTTATATCAAGGCATATCAGGTAATATTACCTAACCTTCTTCTGTTTACTTACATTGAAGCAAAAATCCCAAATCTTGAGGGGATGCAACTGTGGACTATGTGATTCACAAAGGCAGATGTACAGGGATCAACTCACACAAAAACGTGTGGTTTTTTAACAAACATGCCAAAACCACCATCAAAAGATAACTTTGGGTTGCAACGGCAATTCCTGCAATTCCTTCTGGTTTTGGGGGAAACTCGGGGAAAGCAGAATACTGACAAGCCTCAGAAGTTAGTCCGGACCACTGTCTACCTTTATTGTAAATTTAATTAAAACTACTCTAAAGGTGAAAGGGCTCTGCAGAACTGCTGCAGAGCAACTGCTCTAATCCCACGGGCCACTGGTGAGATCTCATGGCAGGCTGCAGGGCTTCAGCTAGAGGGACAGCAGCATGAACTGAACATAAGAGACAAAGAAAGCTACTGGGTCTGATTTGTCATGGCATCCCCATCCAGAAATGAACATCAGCTGAAAGTCTAACAGGCATTAGAAAGAGGAAGTCGTTTTATTTATTTTCCTGAAAATCTGATTAAAATCCAAATATAAAGCAGTAACCATGAAATCTTGAATCAAATTTCCCTAACTTTTCACTAGTGCTGTGATATCATGCAACAAATACAAGAAAGGAAAGGTAAATAGTAAAAATAAGAGAAAAAAACACCCACCCACACAATCCTTCCAGGATGCTGAGAAGTGCTAAACAGGGAACTGGATTTCCAACAAAAAAAATATCTTAATCTTCTTAGACATCCCGGCTGCAAGACAATTAACATGTTTTCCATCAACAAGGCAGGACACGTTCCTTGCTAACTGTGAATACACACACTGCTGGCGGGCGCTGGGCTGAAGTGCCACACCACTGGGATAATGTCACCACTGGGAAAGTGTCACCCTCATCCACACTGTCCATGGAGCCGAGTGAGGGGCAGGCTGTGCCCCACACACCTATGGTGACACTGCTGTTCCCTTGCCAAGGTGGGTCATTCTGCAGGTCTGACCCCACCAAGAGCTGAACTGTTGCATCTAAGAGGATGGTCACCTCCAGAGAGGGACACAATCACATGTTCCTTGGGGACAGAGACTATAACCTCTTACATCAGATCTGTCACCAATGTGAAGTTACCATTAACCACAATTATCTTTATCCCAGCTACTAACTGTGGATGACACCTCACCAGTCCCTTGAATTGAGCACTGCAAAAGGAGGCAATGAGAAGGTGCCTGAAAAAACAGGCCACTCCAGATGCACCGAAAGTTAAAGGTTTTCAAGGGTGCTGTGCTTCACCCATGGATCCTCAGTTAGAGAGGATCTGCCTCCAGCTGCCAAAATCATCCACAAAATACTGCAGCATTCCTGGGGCCAAGAGGACAAAGCACCTTGTCAGAAGCCACTTACCCAACCTCCCAATCCCACAAGCATCCCAGCAGCACGGGTCTTGCTAAACAACAGATGGAGAATTCAAAGTGATCCCTATGGGATAAAACAGTTCACCCCTCCAAATCAATACAAGGAAATTCAATAAAGGCACATGTAAAAAGCAGTAACTTCAGAACGCTGGAAAAATGAAATGCA
>NW_010296510.1:0-4256 GCF_000700745.2 Antrostomus carolinensis | reverse complement strand
GGAATGCCAGCAAGGGAATGAGCAGCCAGGCAGCAGTCCTGCAGAGAATGATCCGGAAAGTGGCACTGATGATACCCCGAATGTGAGTCAGGAGTGGGACATTCTTGCAAAGCACTCTGTGTATTTATAGGAACACTGCACACAAAGTGTGGGAGACAGTTGCTGCTCCCTGCTAGGAGCCAGACAGCAGCCAGAGCACAGTCCACACTGCTCCTCCTGCGAGATCCCGAGTCCAGCAACAAGGCCAATGCGATGCTTGGAAAACTGCTCTATACAAAAACACAATCAGGCTTCTTTGGTCCAAAAAACAAAAGGAGGGAGAGGGATGCCAGGTAGCAATGGTTGTGATTACGGTCACTTCCTCGCTGGGGATTACCAGCACAGGGAAGAACAGCTTTGCGATGTGAAGAGTTGCTCTCGAGACAGCAGCAATCCCTTGTTTCCCATGTTGCTGGGAGCAAAACAACAGTAATCTGCTTAATTTCCATGAAGATTTATGCTAAATTTTAGGGTAAACTGTCCTTCTAATTCAGAATAAGTTAGTTACTTGGGAAGCAGACACAAGTGACTCCTCAGGAACCCCTTCTACCTCTACATTCCTACGAGGAAGGACACACAGACATTAGCAAGAGCTCCTTTCAGCAATAAAACAATTTTGAGAAAAATGTGACACTTACCTCTGTACACGCTGTACTCTACAAATTGTTGAGCACTCAAGCATTTTAGACTGGCTTCTGCAAGGCTGTATGAGTTCTCTGTGTACTGGACAAAGGTGATATAGCACTCTAATGGCATGAAGCTGAAACATTATCCACCATAGTGATTTAACTGTGGCTGGGTTTGGTTAAAAGGTAGGGCTGCTGAGCTTCGCTGTATTCCTATGGGAAGTCAGGCTGTACCAGGGCTTCCCAGTCTTTACACCTGTGCTGTTTTGCCAAAGCAAAGCTGTAACTTAAATGCAGATCCCAAGGCAAGCATGGTCTGACAGTGAAAGTGACGCGTGCCTAATCTGTGCATGCCATCAGCAGATGATTTAAGCAACAGCACCTACTGAGGCATCATTTGCGCTGCAGGATCCCTATCGTGACACATGTTCCCATACAGTACAGCACGGTTTTCACACTCTCTCCCAGAAAATAAAACCAAACCTCAAAGGAACATCATTTGGATAGATGCATATTCAAATTGCATTGAACAGCTCTGCAGAAGACCAGAAATCCTTATCCAAATACAGTAACGGTGCTTCACAACAGATGTCTGTGGGGAGAGGAGAAGATGGCAGGGCTGAGACGTCTGCGTGAGCCAGGTCTTGCTGCCCCACTAAAACACATTAGCAACATGCAGACAGTTTCCTAAATTAAAATGTTCACATTTCTAATCTAACTGAAGGCAGATACAAGCAAATAGTGCTTCAGAAAATAATTGCACTGATAAATTATTGCTCAAAACAACTACTCCAATCAAACTTAATACAAAGCAGATACATACATTCTGTCAAACAGCAATGTTGAAGCAAAGTAGTTAGAACATTTCACAACTTATCCTGATGTAGGAATCTGACAGAGTAAAGATAATTTTTTTAGCCTGAAGAACAGAGTGCTTTTGAATTAATAAATGTTGCATTAGAATTAACTTCACATGAAACAGAAGCAGTAAGGAAATAGTCTCTCTGAAATAGAAAGCTTTCCAGCGACAGACTCTTCTATTTGGAAGTCAATTGACAGCAAAATCAGAGAAAGAGAGATCCTTCCCCTGTGGCTGGCAGGGGTCATGTATAACCAGCCCTCCACAACTCCTGCACACACGGCTGGAACGTAACATCATCCTCCAAATACCTATAACGTACGTCAGGCCAGACGCAGTCACCTTCGAGGGAAGGAGACAATACTGGGCTTTCCCATGACCACAAGTGTGTGTTGCAATAAGCAGTGTGAAGGGGACATCAAAGTGCTAGTGATCAGGAGGCTCGTGACCTCATCCACGTCCCCTCTCCCCTGTAAATCCACACCCAGATGACCACCAAGGAAATGCCTATACCGCACACCGTGGCGCGGTGCTCGAGATCCCAGGGCTAGCCGCTACCTCTCTTCTCCCCCATCTTACATCACTGTTTAAAACTATTTCTCAGCCTACACCCAGCACCAACGTGAGGCACAGATGGATGCTCCAGGTTGGGTCACACTGGACAACTCTGCTGGAGTGCCCCATGGGAGAGAGGAGCAGCTGGTGTCCCAGCAAGGCTGTCTGCCACGCTGAGTGCTGACCGATACCACGTCACCCTTCCCCTGCGCTCTCCCATCTGTCCAACCGTACCCATCTGTTGGGTTTTGCCACAGCCTGTAAGCTCGTTGGGACAGAGACTGCCATCTTGCTTTGCATTTCTACAGGGACAACATGCGCTCAGTTGAGGACTACAGCTCCCACATGAGGCCGCAACACCAAGAACACCATAAATGAGGACAAGGTTTCAAATCACTTGTCCCAAGTGCCGACTCACTCACAGGGCTCCTGCTCTGGTCTCACACGGCCACAGGAGAAGACAAAACCCATCCTCTGTAATTGCAGTCTTCTGATCACACATGCAAGCAACAGATCCAGAGAGCAGAGAGCTGCCTTGAGTGCACAGGGGATGTAAGGAACAGCACGGCTTGTTCAGCTCTGCCCCAACCAGGCACATCTGCTGTGTAAGAGTCAGTCACTGCATTTATGATCTGGATTAACTCGTGACCATCCTCAGCAGGTATTATCCACTGCATTTTCTTCTAGGCTGTTGGTTTGTTTCATAGACTTTCTTCTGATGAAAGACCGATTTGACAGCAGCCCTTCTAAAATTATTCTCATTTTTATTTCCTTTTAATCCATTTATGAAACAAACATCTGCTTACCTAGAGCTAGAATGCACCCAGCAGGGAGAGAGGCATTTCTTAAAATCACTAGGATAGCCTACAGCCAAGGATATGCCCTTGCTGTGCAAGAAGAGGGAAAAGCCATGGCTTTTTCTGCCTCCTGCACCAGCCAAGAGAGCTGGCTAGGTGCACAGCAGGGATTAGGCCGCAGGCAAAGTCTCTACCTACTTGTATATTCCAAGACTGATTCAGATTTGTCCTGCAGCATCCCTGGGGTAGTGCATTGCCAGACGAGCCCTAGACTCTGTGTCTTTGCAGGGTTAGAGGGATGAACTGTTGTTTCATTTGTAAAAGACTAATGAGAAAAAGAGCTAACGTTTCAGATGTGCAAATAATTTCCCTTGTCCCCTGTATGTTTGCCATGTGAACACGGTTACCTATCTAACAAACAACTATCAAAACTGGTTAGAGGCTTATAAAACCTCAAGGGTAACTTTGGATGAAGGAAAAACAGACTAAATACCAAAAGGACTTAACAAGCTTGATACATATACACTTGAAAAAAATATACAAATGGACTAGTTAAAAGACCTGAATCATCATTTTCCTTAAAAATCCTGTGTACCCCAATCCAATACACTGCTGCAACTGAGAAATATCCATGACAACGTGAAAACACATATAGGGGCCTTCTCTATTTAATATCTTTGTCACACTTCAATGTCTAAAATTACAGAGAAGTTCAAACAGATAAAACCCAGACAAAAAGAGTAGTCTAAACTACAGGTCCACAGCATGTTCTTCCACCCCAACACTTTAAATGTTTTTTATCAATCAATTAAATTAATATTTCACATAGCTTCTCTTCAAAGTAATTGATCGTAACACTGCACCTGCCAGTACTTGATACTGCATGAAAGCAGCAGCCCAGGCTGAATTTTATCTCCAACTCAACTCTTTTCTGAACGAGCAGCTGACACGAGGAAGGCTTACTGTCAGTATCTAGGAGACATTTTGACTTTGGAAACCATTTTCTCTCTGCCAGACACTTGGTTCCAGCTGGATGAGACATGATTTGATGTTGTCATCTTGGAGCCAGGGCAGAGGTCTACCAAGCTGGACAGTCCCTGTGCTGGGGTCCTGACCCACAGGACCTTTACACATCCCTTCCAGCTATTCTGTACCTTCTCCCACTTCCTGATCAAAGCATCCCGGCTCTTCACACTTGCATGGGTATAAGATCCCTGTAAGGAACACAAAAGCATTTCCCTTTGTGCAGATGCCCAAGTTGTGTGTGGACTTCAGGGTAGCTGTGTTTGCTATGTGACCCAGGATGTATGATGAAAGAGAAAGCAGCTGGTGCATGACTGCACCTCATCCACTTAAGCCACAGCACAACCCCAGGCCCGA
>NW_010296509.1:0-1082 GCF_000700745.2 Antrostomus carolinensis | reverse complement strand
AAAAGATCTCCAGATTTGGGTCAAAAATGACCCAAAAATGGAAAAAATGCCCAGATTTGGGTCAATAATGGTCCAAAAATGCAAAACACTCCCAGATTTGGGTCAAAATTGGCCCAAAGAGGGAAAACTCTGGCCAAAATGCCCAGAAAAAGCAGAGAAATGCCAAGATTTGGGGGAAATGGGGCAAAAAGGGCAAAACTTGTCCAGATTGGGGGCAAAAATGGCCAGAAAAGGCCAAAAAATGTCAATATTGGGGGAAAATTGGTCAGAAAGGGCCAAAGTGCCTCCAGATTTGGGGTGAAACCAGCCCAAATTGCCCAAGTTAGGGCAGAAATGGGTTGGAAGGGAAAAGCATGTCCAGACTGGGGCAAAAATGGGCCAAAATGGGGAAAAATCCCCAGATTTAGAGCCAAAATGGGCACGAAAGGAAAAGAATTCCCAGACACGGGTCCAGAATTGGGGGGAAGAGGGAAAAACGGGTCCCAATTTGGGGTGAAAGTGGCCAGAAGAGGCAAAAGACGCCCAGTTTGGGTCAAGAATGGGCCAAAGAGGCCAAATCTGGTCAGATTTGGGGTGAAATTGGGCCAAAGAGGCAGAACGTGGCAAGATCTGGGTCAAGAAAGGTCCAAAAAGCCAAGAAGTGCCCAAATTTGGGTCAAGAATGGTCCAAAAATGGAGAAATTGCAGAGATTTTAAAACGTGTGATGGGGGGAAAAGAGAGAGCAGATTTGGGTCGAGAATGGTCAAAAGAGGGAAAAACTGGTCAGATTTGGGGTGAAATTGGCCAAAATTGGCAAAATATGGGCAGATTTGGGTAAAAAACGGACCAAAAAGGGAAAAAATGCCCAAATCTGGGTCAAGAATGGCCTAAAAAGGGAAAAATTGCTCAGATTTGGGGTGAAATTGGCCCAAAGAGGCAAAATATGGACAGATTTGGGTCAAGAATGGTCCAAAGAGGGAAAATCTGGTGAGATTTGGGTGCAAAGTGGCTGCAAGAGGCAGAGCGAGGCCAAATGTGGGTCCAAAGTGGTTCCAAGAGCCAAAGCGTGGGCAGATTTGGGTCAGAAGTGGCCCCAAAAGGG
>NW_010296508.1:0-453 GCF_000700745.2 Antrostomus carolinensis | reverse complement strand
TGCCCATTATTTACACTAATAACTGCTATTTGACTATTTATTTGCATTAATAACTGTTATTTTGCTGTTTATTTACATTAATAATTGGTATTTTGCTATTTATTTACACTAATAGCTGCTGTTTAATTGCTTATTTGTATAATAAAGTGTTATTTTGCTGTTTATTTCCATTAATAACTGTTATTTGACTATTTATTTCCATTAATAACTGTTATTTTGGTCTTTATTTAGACTAAAAACTGCTATTTTGCTAATTATTTGTATTAATAACTGCTATTTTGCTAATTTTCTTTACTAATAATTCCTATTTTTGCTATTTATTAACACTAATAACTGTTATTTGACTATTTATTTCCATTAATAACTGATATTTTGCTATTATTTGCATTAATAACTTGAATTTTGCTAATTATTTTTACTAATAATTGCTATTTTTGCTATTTATTTACACTA
>NW_010296507.1:52985-58817 GCF_000700745.2 Antrostomus carolinensis | reverse complement strand
GGCTTGTGAACATGAGGCTGCTCCTATCTGTTCCTGCTGCTCCTATCTACTCCTATCTATTTTCTCCCTATATCAAATCCCTGTCAAGGGCACATTCATGAAATCATATAAGGTATTTCTGTTATTGTTATTATTATTATACGATTTTTTTTTTAGTACTTAGCACTCACTGGAAATTTACCATCCACCCACCTTCCACAGATGGGTGAAAAATACCATTTAGAGCAACTGAATATAAACCAGCTGGTGAGTTACAGCACAAGCATTGCCAAAATACAATGTTTAACAGTGTAGTCTCTGTGAATGCTTTTATACTGAACTTGCCATAAATACGAGTGTATCATAAGAAATAGTGATGCAAAGTGAATGTGTTTTCTTGGTATGGGAATATTTTTGTCAAATACTTGAAGTAACAGCCTGTGAAGGTTAGGAGGGTTAGAAGTGAAGGTTGGGTATATTTGTCAGTTATTTACCTGTGTTCACCTTGTTGGTATGTTCTTCTGGATACATTTGCCTATGTTTTCTTTAATTTTTTTTTTAATCAACATTTTTTGTGATAAGGTCTGGGCTGGGATCAGAGTCCCCACTGGTCTGTAACTAATGTAGTCATCTTTTGCTAGATGACATTAATGACTGTAAAACACTGCCCGTCTGTTGTGATAATTCCACAGCCACTTAATTTGTGTCTAGCTGGGGTGAGAGGCAGTGGAAAATGAGGCCTATCATGTCATGAAAACTCTTCCCAAAACCAGGGGTATGATTCAAGTCAGTATCCTTCCTTTGGCAAGGGAAATTCACTGCCACTTGAAGACTATTGAAGGTGAGATGGTTTCTCTCATTCTGTCTCTAATTTAAGAAAGCCCTGTAGAGGATTAAAGATAACTTTGAAAGTGCCTCATAAAGGATGCTCAAATTGTTGGTAAGAAGCCTACTACATACACCAAAAGCAGGAAGCCGGGTAGGGTACTGCTGGGATTGCTGGCTGTCTGACATGTAAAATGGATGCTAAGGTGGTACGGCTGTAAACAGAAAAGCTGAGTGAATTCGTTATATTGCTCTGTGCTGATAAAGCCCATGCTGGGGACATGTGCACACCTGGTATCCTCTTTGTAGAAGGCAGGTCAAAGGAGCCAGATCAGTTTGAAGTAACATATGTAAAATATTGGACCAAACATTGTCAATAAGTGATAAGGAAAAGATGCCAGTCATTCAAGAGTCCTGGAGAAACTGAGGTGTGAAGATAAGGTACTGCTGGTCAAGATGGGTAAGTTATCCTTACAAATGGTATCTGGACCAGAGGATGGTCAGTTGTTAATGCAACCTGTACCTGGGAATAGTCAAAGTATCTTCTGCCTCAGATCATAGAAAACAGCTCGATATCATGCCATATTTTTAAATAATAGTATTACATTTAGGCATTTCATTATGAATCAGTGCTTGATCTTGCAATCACTTATTTCCTTATTTTTATATACCCTATAATATTCTGTATTATAGGATGAGATGTCAAATGTATCTTGACAACAGATTTTTAATTCTAAAATAAATGTATAACACAAGCCATTTCTTTGCTCACACATCTCTAATATCAAACTGCTTCTGATAGGAATGACCAGAGCTCCTGTTTGCTCTGGGACCAGAAGGAAGGTGTTCCCGGATTTCCTTTTTGACCTAAGCAGAGGCCAAAGTCCAAGTGTTTGATTGTAACCTAATCTTTTTTGTGAAATGGGATATGGATTTTGAAGCACTCCTGGCAGTATGTAGAGGGACACAGGATCTAATTATGGTGATCTTGTCCTTTTTCAAAACTTCCCTATTTTGAAATATCTCCTAGAAAGAGCTATTTCTGCTCCCTTTTCACTGCCTGAATTCTATAAAAGGAATGAAAGGATTAAGGCTAAAATCTTCCTTGCTGTTCTCAGCCAAATTAGTTTCCCTTTTATTTTTTTTTTTAACCTATAAACACTGGCATCCTTGGGTTTATAAAAGGTCTGTATTACAATAAAAATAATGCAAAGACATGTTAATCTACTCACTACGTAGCTGACATACTGTTACATTGTGTTGGGTTTGTTGGGGGGAGAAGCTGGGTTTTTTTTTAGTGGGGGAAGGACAACCTTATGAGAACGAAAAGCTCCCTTGTCTCCAAAAGTGGACTCCCCCCCCAGCCCAGGCTGGGCCAGTGAACACTAGAGAAATGTCTCTGTGAATCCATATTTATGAGAGGAGTGACTGTCCTGAAAGAGAGAAGGTGGGGTACCTGGAGGAGAAATGGTTGACCAAACAAAAGACAACCATCAGCCTAAACAAAGGACAGACAGACAGAGAGAGAGCTTAATAGCCAGAAGGAAGGACAAAAAGACCCACACCCAGTTCAACTGCATGGAGTAGGAGAAGACAAAATGAAGTCCCTTTGCAGCCCATGGAGATTCAATGACAAAGCAGAACCCACGTGTAGGCCATGGAGGACTCCACGCTGGAGCAGAGAAGTTGAGCCTGAGGGCAAGTGTGACTGGAATTGTGACGCTGAGACAGAGCTGGGGTAGACCCCCAGAGTCGGGGGTGAGTCTGCAGCCTGTGGATGTCCCCATGCTGGATCTGGGAGCTGAGCCCGAAGAGGTCCATGACTCCCTGGGAAGCTCATGTTGGAACATCTTGTTCCTGGACTTCCATGCCGGGAAGAGCAGCAGAAGTGAACTGACTGTAACTCCCATTCCCTGTCCCTTGTGCTGCTGTGGGGGGGAGGTAGAGACATCGGGAGCAAAGTGATTTGAGCCCAGGAAGAAGGGAGGGGTGGGGGAAGGTGATGTAAGATGTGGGTTTTTTTGTCTACTCAGATGATTTGCAACGAATTAAACTGATTTTTCTTCCCCAAATTTGAGTCTGTTTTGCCCGTGACCATAACTGGTGAGTGAGCCCTCCCTGTCCTTCATTCCTAACCCCATGCCCCCTTTGTTGTGTCTCCCATCCCATCTCACCGGGTTGGGGGAGTGAATGCACAACTGCATGGTCTTACTGTGGGTCAAACCACCACATATATGAAGGAAATTATTCCAATAAATAAATTCATTATTTTCTTGTATGAATCAATAAATTAGTTTCAGGTCTTCGACACAGTGGAGAAAGGAGCTTTTCAGGGTATAAACTTGAGGAATTTTTTTCTGGTGCAACTCTTTTTTTTTTTTTTTTTTTTTTCAGAAATTTCTCTTCACAAATATGTACCATATGAGCGACTTAACATTTTACATATAATTCTGCGTGTACTAGCTGTGTAATTATTAGGAGAGCCTTGAGTGATTTTGTTTTATGTTGCAAGCTGTATTTCTCTTGAGAGAGGGGAACTGAATGCGTGGGGTATGGGCAGTGACTCAGTTTGCCCAGTCAGATGGTGATTAGTGCCTTCACAGCATTTACATCACAGCAAGATGCTTGTGTCAGATTGTACAGCTGAATATTGCATGCAGCATTAAAGATTAAAATGAGAAATGGACCAAGCATGACACAGTAGCTGGAAGTGATGTTATAGATAACTAGCCTTGTCCTCATTGATTTGTCTGCAGCAAGCGACAATGATCTGTTAATTTTATCTTTGCAGCGGATAGGAAATGATGTGGTTGCCCTGTTGAAGCAGCAGCAGGCTACATAAAAGCTACGTCTACACAGTCTAGTATCTCTAAAAAAGACAATTAAAAAATATATTTTCCAAGAATCCCATGAGGGAGCGTGTTCTCAGTAACTCTTTGTTCTCTGCTGTGTACTGCACAATAGGCTGGAGAGGGAGATTTGTTTTTTATGAATGGTAAACGGGGAGGGACATAATGTCATCAGATCGTGATGTCAGTCCAATGAATGAAATACTTGCTTAGTGTATTGCTTCAAAACCAAGAAAAGGGACACCACCTCAGTTTGGCTTCCTAGAATAAATCGTCTTTTGCTGACGAAGTCATCTTTCCCACGTGTCATGAATAATCCATGTAAATTGGGACTTAAATAACCAGAAGTAAAGGAACTCGTGGAATAGTACACGTTTGTTCTCTTGCACGTCCTCTCAGAGCTGTTAGTGGAACACCCCTTTGCAGGCGCTGCTAATGGGCTCAGTGAGTTGAAGAGCTATCGCTGTATTCTGTTGTTCTCTCTCTAGCCCAATGTTCTGCTTTTGTCTGCAGAACTCTTTGTTGAAGCTACAAGCCCTTGAAACCGATCTGTGCTCTGCATTTCTGCCAAGCCAGGAAGAAACTCCTCAGCTACCGGCACCCACGGATCCAGCCACTTCGTCAGTCCAAACCAGTGTGCAAGCTGATGGGGCCAGTTGTGGAGGTAAGCGATCAGGTCATGATGCAATTTTTTGCATCTTTTGCAATTATAAAAAAGCCTTGTGATTTGCAGTTTAATATCAGATTTGCAGTCCTCTGGAAAACGTGCAGAGCTAATGTAAAGCACCATTTCCTGATGCAAATGCTATGTAATGTAAAAAGAGGTGATACCTGTTAAAGGAATGGAAATAAATGGCTATAACCTTCTGTTTTCTGAGAGGGAGTCTTGCTTTTCAGACAAGTTTTATGAATCCTGATTCTTTTATTTTCAGTTTTAATCTGTTTTATTTTTTTTCAAGTAAATTTACACTCTACTTCCTATGTCTGTACTGTGTGAGATCACCTGCCATATCATGTAATTCTATTTTTGTCATTCTTTTTGTCAAAGCAATATCACTTCATTTCTCCTATTGTTGATTTTAATTTAATGCCTCAGCAGAGAGATAGCGAAGGTGAGTTTTACAGCATGTGGATTTTAATCATTCATGAACCTGTATTATTACCCATCTGGGCAAATTGTGGTGTGTTATCTCTCCCTCTTTCCTCAACATGGAAACCAGTCCTTGCGAATAAATAGCCCTAAGGCTCAGGACTATTTTTGTCAATTTATGGTTTGTATTCACAGGGCTGACAGAGTCGTGATGCTCAGTAGAGGAGGAATCACTGTTCATGAAAAATAGGTCAAAGGCAATATGACTAATACATCTCACAGGCAAGTGACGTGCATACACAAATACTTTAATCATTCACCATGTATGGCCCAAATTAAGGCAGATTGATCAGTAGCCCCTTTTGCAATTGATATTTAAAGTCAGAATAGAGTCTGGATTCAGAAGTACTTATTTCAGAAGCTGTTTGCCCAGAATTTT
Organism: Antrostomus carolinensis; assembly: GCF_000700745.2. Classification (NCBI taxonomy): domain Eukaryota; kingdom Metazoa; phylum Chordata; class Aves; order Caprimulgiformes; family Caprimulgidae; genus Antrostomus; species Antrostomus carolinensis. The sequence goes on along the minus strand of NW_010296507.1, from coordinate 53,635 downwards.
CAGCAAGGAATAACAGTGAGTTATTTACCTAAAATTAAAAAAAAACCCCAAATGATATTGTTCCACTTAAGAAATTCTAAAGTTTGAGGTTTGCCTTCCACAATTAAAGAAAACAGTATGTAGAATCCAAATTTTTATAAAGATGAAGGAATGTATACTAAATATCCTGGGTTTTAGCTTGAAAAGATGGATGCTTTAGCCCAGCTATGCAAATGTCTTAACAGCTCTTGGATAGAGGTTTGGAACTTGCACAGGCGCTAGTGCCTTGGCGTGGATCTGAGGCAGATCTCATATCTGTGCTGCACAGGAAGAGACATTTTGCAGCCCATCCAAAATCTGCACTGACTCTCTTCCTTTGCAGCGGGGTGGGTTTTTCCTCCTTTTCCAATGGTTTAATTAATTATTTTGTTCTGGTAGTTTCACAATTCATTGTTAGGATGGTTCATAATTGTTTTGTTTGCTTATTTTTGCTGGTTTGGTTTGGATTTTGTTTTAATTCATACTGTCTTACTTCTGATACCCTCTCTAGCTCCTATTTGCCTGTCTCCAGCTACACAGGCAAATACTAGATGATGTAGCATTTCTCTCACACAGTTCAGAGCATGCTCTGTCACTCCAGCAGTTCAAACTTGTGCTTTAATTAAAGCTTA
>NW_010296507.1:45180-52952 GCF_000700745.2 Antrostomus carolinensis | reverse complement strand
CATCTGCTTTGTGGTTTGTGGGGTTTTTAATAACTTGCCTTTCTGCATAGACAAAGCTAGTCCTAATTCTGTCTCTTAAATTACTACTGAAATCTTCTGATACATTCCATTTAGGCACAGTTTTCACATGTGACTATTTGCTATTTCAGTTCGAACTTGGATGGAAGTCCAGAGATTTGTACCAGACTAGGAACAGAGTTTTTAGAGGATGTGCCATATATACCACGTCTCTAGTTATTAGCCTTTGCTCAGTGAATCAGGCAATAAAAAAAAAATTAGTATTAACCAGGCACAAATGTATTATTTTAAAAAATAAACATGATTGTGTAGTCTATTGAATCTCTTTTGTTTCACATCCCAATTAAAAAAAATACATTCTGTATATGGTGAATGAAGCTAAAACAGTCTAGTAAAATGATAGGGTATTTTGGGATGCAAATTTTAAGAGGTGGACAGTAACTCTTTTCTCTGAGCAAAGTTAGCAATTTCCAGTTTACTTCTGAATATGAAAAAACTTGAATTAGAGCTGGCAAAATGAGACCATAAAGAATTGTGAAAGGGTATAAAGCTAGGTTTTTTTAAGAGAAAAAATAGAAAAGAAGATTGTAATTTTGATAACTTTTGGATAGGAGTATACATCAAATATGTGACTTGAGCAGTGAGCAGCTGAACTTAACTACAAGATGTTCTAATGTCTTTTAAATGAAAAATCTTGATGCTGGCATTCATGGACATAACCATGTGTTGAGGGATGAACACATTATATCTGCATATTCTTTTTTTATATACAGCGGATTTCAGTGTATTATTGTTTTACTTAAAGAATATCACATGCAGGAATACAGACTTGTACCATATGACTTGTCATATGACTGAAGTCCACATTATGAAGCATACTGCATATTATAAGATACTAGAACTTGGCTTTAAGTGCCATGGTGAGCTCTTGTCAGTGCTAAGCTGGACTGAGTAGATGAGCTGGTGTTGGTGCAAGCTATTGGGCAACTTACTGGCTTGGTTAGAGGTGGCTTTAGTTCCCAGTTTTGGCAAAAACAGAAACCAAAATTAGATCAGACACATGAACACAGGTAGATATTTGGTCAGTTCATGGGCTACTCTCAGGATAATGCTTAGTGTCTTGTTTAGGATCTATGCTGAATTGGAATCAGGATTATGGCCTTAAATTGTAATTAAAAATGGGGTTGGTTATAACTTGTTGTCATCCTGAGACATTCTGCTATTGTAGCAATCAGGCCACGTAAATGAATCAGTTTGAATGACTTGCTGACCTCTTCTGGACCATAGGTAGTAATTTAATGCATCTGTGGTAGTGTTGGGACTAAAACTTTCCTTGTGGCCATACGCAAGCTGCACCAGTTTGCAAGCTTTAGTGGAGCAATGCTGTCAGGAAGCCCTGGTGCCAAGGAAACGGAAGAACCCTGGCCTCTGGGAAATACTCACAAATTCACCTTTCATTTGCTAGCTGAATAAAAAAAAACCTCCTTGAACTCTCTGCAGCTCTGTGTGGTTGGTTTTACGCTGAGGCTGCTCCAGCCACTACTTGTCCTTTGCATTTATCTTCCAGGGGTGTTAAGTCTTGAATGTGTGCTTTTCTTCCATTTCTGAGACTGGGTTGGGTCAAGTGAAATTGCCTGGTTATAAATGTGAAAAGGAGCAAATGTCTGTGACCATGTAGTTTATCAGACTGCCTCCTGCAAGAGGAGTACTTCTAGGTTCACAGAAAGTCAGAGTTCAAATGTTGGAAAATTTTTTCCTGCACCTGTCATACACAAGCTGGGTGATTTTTTAATAACATTATTTTCCTTTCACATATAGGAGACTACTAGTTAATATGACTATAAAAAATATTCCTTTTAATAACAAAGCACGAGAAATAGTGAAACTATTCTATAGTTCAACCTACTTCACAATGATTATATTTTTCTTTAAGTTCAAAGATGGTGAAATAAAGGGAAGGAAGCCAGTTTCTTCTCACTAAAAATACTGTTTTTCAGAAGTCAAAAAAACTCAAAAACCACCAAGCCAAAAACCAACCAAAACTAATAATATTTTAAAATCTTTTGGGGTAAGGAAAGATTACTTGCCACAAAGAGATAACATTTTTGTTTGCAGAATAACATTTATTCCAGCTTGTATCTTTGTCTGTTGTCTGTGTACGTAATTTCCTGTGACTGATACAATGCTTTACCCTTGCTTCTCCCAGATACCTATCTGGATCTCTCTGTGGGAGGATTTGAATCTCATAGATGATTTAGAATTTTTGGGTGATGCTCTGGTATCTCGGAGAGTTGAGTTTGACCTACAGAGTATGAAGTACTTAGAGGAAAGATGCTAGGTCAGAATTAATAATCAACTACATCATCTCATTGTGAACATGCTTAATATAATTACAAATGATGGTGCAGTTAGAGTAGATTAACTTATAGATACAAAAGTCACGTGTAACTTCTGCGTGACAGACTAAACTGTGATTATACAGTGTACAATTAGATTTTTTTGTTGTCTGTAAAGCAAAACAGTTGGATAGTGCCTGATAAAATTATATTTTAGGCCATTGTGAACATTATTTTTTAAATCAATTGCTGTTTTCTATGAAGCAGCATTCATAGCTGGTTTGTCCCCACTGTCCCAGTGCAGCAGTAGGGAGTTGTAGCTTCAGTATCTGTTGGGTAGAACTCAAATAAAATGTATTACAAAGGGTTGCGTTAAAATCCTGAAGGAAATACCTGGTCACCATGGGAATGTCATGTCCCATGTATCAAAGGAGAAAATGGAAAGAATATGAAAGTGAAAGAATTTTTATAAACCTGCCTGCTCTTCTGTGAGTAAATCCATGTACAGTTGGTTTTCTGTGTAGTTTTAGACTTTCACTGAATAAAAAGATTCTATTAAATGTATTAGAATGCATACTATATTGCAAATATAATACTGATCAGAAATATCATGCATGCTGCCTGGAAATATAAAATAATTGATTTGAATTCAAAGGCTGTATATATACATAAATGGTTTTACAGGAAAAAACAATGTAGCTGGTGTAAAATATTATGTACTATGGAAACTGATGTAGGGGAATGTGACACAGAGCACATTCTTCATTTTAGCATAATATTAACTGCTTTTTGGGGGAGAGCTTTTATGAAAGTGTGGAGTTTCTCCCTAAAAATATAATCTGCTTTAAAGCACAACTATCTGATAGCAAAAATATCAACTAGGCTAGATCATCCTCACCCATTTCACCCACTGAGGGTGAGGAAGAAGATTCAATGGTTCTTCCTGTTAAAGCACCCAGGTACAGCAAAGGGAAGAAGAACTCTTGGTACTCTCTGGAGGTAGGCTCTGTAATGTGCCCATTATTTTCCACAAAAAGAATCAGTGTGGTGAGGTTCACCAATTCCTACTTTTTTAGTTCAGAATAAATCATTCTGTCTTCTAGCTTGACCATCTCTATAAAACAAATTCTACCTTTTAAGGCACTAGAGGTGAGGTTTCCATTTACAATCAGAGACGATAGTAGCACAGTATCATAAGCATGACACCTCTAAGTAACAGTCACTGCACACTACCTTGAATAACTACCTTGAATGTTTTTGGTTCTCGTCATTATTTTCATATCTTGTATTCTCTAGACCATGTGCATATTACTTCAAACCTTAACGAAATTCTGCAGGATACTAGAAGCAACGCTGGAGGTTCTTAGCATTAGGACACATGATGTTTTTGATCTGCCTTTCTCTTGACCAAAGCACTAAATTCAAAATCACAAAATTAAACTTGTTTTGTACATTCATCGTCTTCTGCAGGAATGTGGCTTTCAAAAGCAAACAGATCTATGAAAATATAATTAATGCTACTATTCTGGGAAACTCTCCATCTTTATATTATACTTCATAGTTTACAAACACACTCACCCACCTACTTCTGTGGAACTCAAAAAATGCTTTATGTTAAGCCGGTAACTGTCCTTTCTATTTTTTCATCCTGTTTTATGTTCATCCTTGTGATACCTTCCTGAACTATTTGCTGTCTTCTTTAAATACTTACACTTTGAATACTTCTGTAAATATAGATTTGTATTTATCTAGGTAGCTAAATATCTTGTGAGTGACTCTCAGTCCATATTGGTTTATGCTTTCTTTCTAGAGCCTGTGCCAGCCCACAGAGACTGGCAGAATGACATGGACAGCAGCCCACAAGAACATCACTCCCTGGGGACCAGTCGACTGCTGTATCACATTACAGATGGAGACAATCCTCTTTTGTCACCACGCTGCTCTATCTTTAGCCAAAGCCAAAGATTTAATCTAGACACAGAGTCTGCCCCTTCTCCACCAAGTGCTCAACCTTTCATGATGTAAGAAAATATATTTTATTTCTTATATATTTTAAATAATTTTTGTATAATGCATGATCTTTGACTCTTCATGTTTTTTTCAGTTAGTTATGTTATAAACAAAAATTTTCATTTTGTAGCATGTTTTGACATGGTTAATTTGCAATACTGGAAATAGGATCTAGCATTTATTCAGTCATATTGTTTGAAGTCTTTGTTAATTATAGTTAGCAAGGACAGTTTTAAATGTTAGTTAGTAATTAGTTTGATGAGTGAACTTAAGATAGAGAGAACTATCAAGGTGTAATACTAAAGTTTTCAACTGTAATAGAACTATAGTTTGAGTCATTCTAAGTGTCATTCTAAGATCTAAGTGTCACAGAACATAGGAACAGTGCATATATGTGATCTCCAGAAACCAAGCTGAGTTTCAGACAGAAATCAAACTTTCTTAAAAGCTTATATACATTGCTGTGAGCTGCATATGAATAATAATCAGATCTATTGATTTGCAATTCTATAAAATCAGAAACTCAACTGCTTTCAAAATGATAATCTTTATTCCCAGTAATAAAAAACTCCCTGAGCTTACTTTCACAAATCTTGTCATTACAGTCTCCTGTTGCATCTGGAAGATTTGTGAAGATGCAGCTGTTAAATGTAAATACTGAATCAGGTTCTGACATACTAGATTAAACTTTTGAAAAATATTCAGAAATTCCATAATTAATTAAAAAAAAAAAAAAAGAGAGAGAGAGAGTGACAGACGGATAGTGAACCCATTAGGATACCCTAGGGGTACCTTCAAGCAAAAGCAATTATTTTATGCTTACTTTGTAAAACTAAACTATCTCTATCCTGTGAAAGAACCTAGCTGCAAATTCTGAAGTGCTAGGAAAGCATTAAGTGTGCCTGAAACAAGGCACGGTCCATTATAGCCTTTCTATAGTTCTTTGATGCAGCGACGATGCTTTGGGATTTTGCAGGCCAAGAAGTTCTTCTAGATGTAACTGTGAAGAGTGCAAAGAACCACAAACAATAGCACAACTTACCAAGCATCTTCAGAGTCTCAAGAGAAAAATTAGGAAGTATGAAGAAAAGTTTGAGCAAGAAAAAAAATACCTGGTAAGATAATAATTGAAAAGATGAAAAAAAATAAAATACTACAAGCAAGAATCCCAGTATATTTAAAATTACGCAAAATAATAGCAAAAAGGGTACTATTGGTAAAATGTAATAGGAAAATCATCAATGAGGGAATATCTTTGCATAATCTTTCAGTGTATGCAGTAGTTCTGAGACTCTAATTCGCCTTTACTTTGGATTACCTTTGTTGTAAAATTTCCATCCTCTAGATGTATGAGAAGTGTGAATTAGTGAAATGTAGCTGATAGGCTGGTGGACCATGTGAAATGGGAAGTTTGTGATATTTTATGACTACGTTAAAATGAAAATTGTAAATTACAATTACCTTTTAATTTCGGCAATGACTGCAAACTTAAATGAACATTTCTGAATTGTACTGCCCTATGGTCATCATATGCTCTTAGGAGTAAAATTTCCTACTTAAAGAGTCATCACACTGTGACTATAAAAGAAATTATTGCAGAGGTTTAATTTTGCAAAACTGTTTTGCCATTTTAAATATGTGAGCTTTGAAGATCCAGCGTAAATTGATTTTAATTTGGAGGCAATTTCTAAATGCAAAGAAAGAACTGATACACAAAGCTTTTGTTGTTTGTTGCTTTTGAAATCTCTCTGTGGCACAGGTTTTTTTCATGTGATTAGTTAAGCAGTTCAGTGGAAATGTTTAAAGTGCAGTTTCCCAAGAGAATCCCTGTCTTAAAGCAGTAAGGGCTTATCCCTGCAAGGGACAAAGTGCTTCAGTTACCATCCTGGAAATCACTGAAAAACCTGACTAACATTAGCTATTTGATCGGTCCTTTTGAAGTCACTGAGATTACTTATGCAATTATTCAAGGACTTGCATGGGTTTTTTGAGGATCAGAGCCAAAATACTCAGAACCATGTAGCACTGTGCCACAATAGGGAGAGATAAGGTATGATAAATTAGTACCATGATCAAGCCAAATGCTCTGCATGACACTATGGTATAGTGCAGTTGGGACTGCAGACATTTTTTAGCACACTGTGTGTGGGTAGATTTTTTTTTATTATTGGATTGATTGTATAACCATCAATTCCTCTTTTTTTATTCTTCCTTCTTTCTTTACATTCAGCCTTCACATGGTGACAAGACTTCCAATCCTGAAGTTCTGAAATGGATGAATGATTTGGCCAAAGGTCGTAAGCAGCTCAAAGGTACATAATAGCACATTATTTCACTTTATTGCTGAAGCTTTTGGAAGCATGAGTGTACGTGGAACACTGTAGAGTTCATTTTCTAACCTCAGTGCTCTGCTTATTTTTCACTAGTGCATGGCGAAAAGTCTCCCAATGACAACAAAGATAGTAGGTGATATTTGATTTACCTTCATTCCTAAAAGCAGGGATTAAAGTAAGCCAGTTCAGCCCTCATAACAAGGGTAAAAAGGGGAAGGGGGAAAAGACATCATCTCTCCCTCATGACTATAAACATTGATGCAAAAGCCAATGTTATTCTGAGTATTTTTATGTACAAATGTAGGTGCAAAATGTTTCTTTAGGACTGAAGTTACACAACTCTAAAGCTTTTATTTCTTTGAGTAATGAAATAGATCTTGCCCTGATATTGGATTTGGTCTTGAGGGTCAAATTTTGCCCTTGACTGTCTGCATATCACTCCATTAATGTCTGTGGGTGTATCACATGCTTGCCCTCAGGGACAATGCAGCCTGATTTTTTTTTTTTTAAAGGCTATTTATAATTTATCTAAATCTTTTTTTCCCCCATTATAAATGGATTTGCACTACTAATTAAATTGTACTATTATGTTTCATCTCTGTTTTGGATATAGTTAAGAATGTAGATATAGAGGGTCCGATTATGGTAATTAAAGAATTAGAAACATATCGTTCAGTAAATTTATTCTGGAAAGTTCTCCCTTAGATACTAGGCTGTATAATTACCAATTTTTTAAATATTTATTTTTCCCCTTTGAACTTTGTGTTACAAATCTAGGAAGGGCAAATGAGAGGAATGGCTAAACTACATAATTATCTTCCTAAAGATTCTCTCTCTGACTCGACCATTGCTTCAGCTAGCCAGGGGTTCTAACTTTCATAGATCAGCCTCTCCTGCACACTCAAAATGCCTCGAACATGTGAACAGTCTTGATTTTATTATCCTAAATAATGATACTGCTTTTAAGTGAAGCAAGATTCATGAGGTCCATGAGGCAGGTGCAACTGAAATGGCAAAACACTCAAGTGCTTGTAGGTCCTTCTTCAAGTTTGTAAGGCTTGTCCATCCTTCCTAG
>NW_010296507.1:43880-45154 GCF_000700745.2 Antrostomus carolinensis | reverse complement strand
TACAAACCTAGTCTGTATCCTCAGACTGTTGTAGCTAAAAAAATTACATTACTGTTTCTGTGTGGGTTTCAATAAATTTAACACATTCGGAGCCATCAATCTATGCTTTGCCCAAGGTCCTTCACCAGCCAGGCATATGCTAGGAACAAAGCTTGGTTTTATGGGAGCTAATTCAGTCCTTAATTCAATTTCCCTGTTGCTCTGTGCAGGTCCCTAGAGCTCCAAGGTCTTTGGCTTGGTGTGAAGCTATTATGTTTACATCTTTTATTGCATCCAGGCAGGTTGCTGACTAGGAAGCTAGGACACACTCTAACCTGTATGTCTTCTGCTGGGTGCTCAGGTGCTCTTCTGCCAAGGGAAGTAATTTAAGCCAAGTGGCTGATTCTCCTTTTGAGGACCATCTCAGAACCTGGCTGGGATGGCAATGCAGCCTCTGGAAGGGAGGGTTATGATTTAAATGGCACTAGAGGAGGGTGGGGTTGGTTATGCAGACCTGGAGTACCTGGCTCCAGCATCCTGGCAGCTGGCATGGAGGGCTCTGTAGCACAGTTTCACCTCCCCAGCCCTTCTCAGGAGAGGGCCTTTGCTCTCCTCCTCACTTGTGCAGCAGCACGGAAGGGTAGGCAAGCACAGCTGGGCTGAGTGGGGCAGGTGGCTGCAGAGACACTGCCTCTTGTCCAGGAAGGTATCCGTGAAGGACTGCATCCTTAGACAGCAATCCCCACAGCAGGCTTGGACATGTTCTTACCCATCCAGACATCAGATCACTTGAGAGTACATGGGTTTAGTGAGAAGGGGAAGAGTGAGTGCGCTGCTTCCATAACTCCACCATGCCAAACCTCCCACAAATAATCTCAAATGCTGTTTGTCCTTTTGAGCTCCTCTCCTAACCTCACTCCCAGTGAAATTCTGCACTGATTCCTACCCAGACCCCAATCTTTAACCCAGTGCTTCTTCAGTCCTCACCCATGGTAATGCCTTTTGTGTTAAAGATGGGCTTGAAGGAAAAAGAGAAGTACATATGTGCTATAAGTTTCATTGTCCCGGACAGATTTGCATCCCTTGACCACTGGATTTCACTTTAACCAGGTAAAAGATGTTACATGTTGAAGTGAAGTGGAGTTACTTTGCTATACAACTGTGGTATGATAATAACTGTATGCAAGAAGTAGGGGTGGGTTTTTTTCTTGTAGTGTCAGAGAAAATGTCTTTGCAAATATTTCTAATTTATTTACTTGCCAAGTAATTTGCCTTTCAGAGCTGAAACTCAGAAT
>NW_010296507.1:40566-43863 GCF_000700745.2 Antrostomus carolinensis | reverse complement strand
AAACTGTACCTCTAGAGCAGCCCAAAGAAATGGCCAGTGTGAAAGCACTGGGACCTCTAAAGAGGCTGGGACACAGGAGACCACAAGCATGGAACCAGCTCCCTCAGTAGAAGAAACCATGGATAGTGTATTGAGACGATTAAAGGAGAAAAGACAACACTTTAACCTTCCTGAAACTATTAAGGTATTTAACGAGTATGACTGTTTCTTTCAGAACTTTATCATCTGAGGCAGATATTAATTGTGTGTAGCTCTCAGCATACCGAGACGGGGTATGCTGGTGGCTGTGCATCCCTCTGTCTTCTGGCACTGCAGTGCATTTTCTCTCTAGCAAGATGGGAACTCTAGTGCAGTTTTCTAAAGTGACTTTTCTATGAAGATTTGCACAGAAAAAGAGGTGCAGAGGGTTTTTTCAAATAGTGCCAAGCGTTTTTTGCTCAGAGGCGCATGTATAAAACTGTTTGCCAGGCACTGCTGAAACCTGCCTACTTGAGGTTGGGTACACAGGAAATAAATATTCCAGTGTATTGAAGACAGTGACAGCAAAAGCAATCCAATCTTGAGTCCACAAAAGTGTGTGACTAAAAACATTCCTGAAGTTGTTTTGACAATAAAGGTCCTGTCGAAAGCCTCTGCCCAGCTGATAGCACTGCACTAAGATCACATGGATAGCACAACCATCCAGACTGCTTTGCCCTTCTGATCTTGTACATTTACTTGTGCTGATACTGCCTCTCCTCTCCCATGCTTTCAATTGTTCTTCTAAATATAGGAGCACTTTTCCATGAAACATGCTTGCTTGGCTGGGCAATTTATTTTTGTTCTTTACACACTTTAAACTTCTGCTGTATCTTCACACTACTGCCACATTATAGGGTCTGTCTGAAGCTATTGGTCTGCAATACATATTGTCCATAAAAATAGTTTTGTTTTTTTTTTTTGCAATTTTTGCTGTCAAATGATGTTGCTATTCCTGATGCTATACAACCAAGCAAGATGATAAATTCTGTCCTCAAAGGTACCTAAAATCTAAATGTTGACAGTAACATTTAGATGCTGCTGAAGAATGAAAAAGGGGTTGGGGTGAGAGGGACAAGGAGAAGTTAACAAAAACTAAATGCTAAACTATGTGAGAACTAAGAAATTATTCTGGGTGGATTTCAGTAGCAGAAAGAACCCAGAAGATATAATTTTTATTTTTTTTTATTTGATTTGTTTCGTTTTTATTCTAGTTACTGTATAAAACCTAGAAGTGTGCATAACGATGCTGTGCTTCTGAGATCTTGAGCTCTGCATACATGACTGACTTTTTAATTGTTTCTTTTTATAAACTACTTTTTTCAAAAACTTGAAATGGAAAAAGTGTTTCGTAACCAGAATTCCTTTGTAAGAAAACAAAAGATGACAACAAAACCATGCTGCTCTGTATATAGCCCTAAAATCCCAACAGAGGAGACTGTATGATAATATTTTCAGTTGGGGTTTTTTGGGTTTTTTTTTATTATGCAAGGAGTGAGACCAGATGACAGCAAAACAGATGTCAGTGAGGAAATCACATCCAGAAAAAACTCTCTTGTGAGGGTAAGCTGGGTGTCGGTCTCTGTCCCACTAATTTTTCAATTAATTGAACTGATTTTCCAAGATACAACCTCCTAAATCTGTGCAATGGCAGTGCTGGCTTGAAATATTCTCACAGAGAATTCTGTAATGTAAATTAAATGTTTACACAAGTTAATGTTTTCACTTAAAAAAAAAAAATCTCATTTATTTTCTTCTTGTATTCTTGTAAAGAGAACTTATGTTAAAAGAACTATCCATTTGTCAGCAAAGGAGTTTGTAATAGTTATAGGAAAATTCTATGGAAGAGAGGCTTGAGAAGGAATAATATGAAGTCAAATTGATCTATTTCAAAATTATATATTTTAGTAGGTCCTTAAGTATAACATTAAAAATTACTCGGTTTTGATTATGAGTCATCCCGGATTTTCAGGGGAGAGTGAGGTTTATAGCACTGATGAAGTGAAATGAATCAAGTCTAAAATGAAATGTCTGCTGGTTACAGCAAAGATCAAAGTTTTCTTTTCAGCTACATGCAACTTTCATGTTACTGTAATGTGCAACATTTTATTTTGCACAGAACATTGACATCCTGTACCAGAATCTGAGCTAGATTAATAGTAAACTAATAGGAGCTAGATGTTTCTTTTTTCAAGATTTTGTTACTTTGGGCAAGGATAGTGTTTGCATAAAAGCATGACGAGTTCTCCCCTGAAGTCCAACTGTGGAAAGCCTCTAAGACTGTGCTGAAATACAAGTGAGAATGAGTGTCCTTAAGAGAGGTGCAGAGTAAAATCCTGAACCACCCAGTATGTCTAAAGAAGACAAACCACAAGACCTGAGTATGAAATAGCAGAATGTGGTTTTCAGAACAACACACCGCAAAAAAGCCTATAAGTAAAGTCATTGAATTAGCAGACAGAGAGAAAATTGGGATTGGCCTGTGAATGATTCATCCCCAAAAAGGGATGGAAAAACAGCAGCGAGCTCAAAAGGAATAAGCACTCAGGGAACTGACTAGTGGGGAAGACAACTGTATACAATATTTTGTGTGCCTTTGTCCCGGGTTATGAAAACCAAACTAATACCTTAGCTTTACACAGTCTTCTTTTTCTTTCTTTACATGCAACAAACAACTTTTGCCTTATGTTTAGTTCTAGGATTTGCAGTATGTCCCCCAAGGCTTTTCTCAGACTGGTTACCTTTATGTATCTGTCCTTTCATTATTGACCTGCTTCAGTTCATCATTTCCTTGGCTATGAAGCAGTGTTTTTATTTAATTAGCATTGAATTTCATGTTGCTGTATGCAGCCTACAGTCCTAAGATGTCTCAGACAATTCTGTAGTTTGTGATTCCACCTGCCTTCTCTGATTTTGAAATTATCAGCCATTTTGTACTTAGCTGAATGCAAACCCATCTTGAGATTGCTAATAAAATGAGCTAATGAAATAGGCCCAAATGCTACACCCTCTTGAGATTGTTTCTCATGTGTAAAATCCGTATTAATAATCACTCCCTGCTTCCTCCTAACCATTCAGCTGCTCCAGGCTTAATAGTTTTTGAAAGAATTAACCTTGTATCAGTTGCAGAACTAGCAATAAGGAAACCAATTAGCTACTTTATAATACTTTTACATTCTAGTTTGCAGCTCTTCTCTTAATGTGAATGACAGATAATTTTGGAATGATTAACCCATGCAGACCTTTAAGGTAAAATGGGATTAGTGGTTCTGCAATGTT